>NC_056735.1:1075626593-1075909093 GCF_019279795.1 Protopterus annectens
GGAGGAAATCAGAGCACCCGGAGGAAACCCACACGACCACAGGGAGGACATGCAGACTCCGCATAGAAGGCACCCCAGCCAAGAATTGAACTGGAGAACGTCTTGCTGTGAGGCGGCAATGCTAACCGCTGCACCACCGTGGCCGCCCTATTTTGTTACACTAACTATATTTTGGAAAATGTGGTTGATCATTGTTATGTTTTATTATGATTAAATATTAACATATTTTGTTAAACTGTTTTGTTGGCCATATGGTTTACTTCACACTGACATGCTGTTACCATACTCACTGTTATGTTATATTAGGTTGTGTTGCACATAATATACATTAATATGTATTTGGATTAATAAATATGATGTTCCATTCTGTTAATATGAACAATGGTTTGGTTGTTACTAACCATAACATATTGCTTTACCTCATGACCCCTGCACATCAAGGTAGGCCGGTCCTGGCTGATCCCCCTACCTTGCCTCAACCAGCCATGGCACCGGGTCCCAGCACATCTGGGACCCACACCAGTGGTGAACCCCCTGCTGCCCCTGCACTACCTGCAGCATTGGGTAGTACTGCCCCAGGGGATGGGCCCAGTCCCCCTCTGGGAGTGGTGGCAGAGAGAGAGTGGTCAGCTGTGACAAGCTACCAGTCCCAGTGCACAGGTTATTCCACTGTGGTTATGCCCAATTCCTGAGCTGGATTGAGGGCATGCTGGCTGACCTAATGTGGCTGCTTCCCACTGGTGCCCAGCCTCCAGTACAGCCACCCATGGGACAGTGAAGGAACAGTGCCGACAGTCCCATGGGTGGGGACGTGAGTCATGCTACTGCCATCTGGAAGCACATGGGGCTCAGATTCCACAACACCCTCCCCGTTAAAGGTACTCACCCCCCTCATGTACCACACAACAGCCCTGGCTGCTGTCTTGTCTGTCTTGTCAGTTTGCAAATGCATCCTGACCTACCCAACTTACCTCCCCCACATGTACCAATGGCCCTTACCCCACATTCAACTGTCACCTAAAAAATATATATATATATATATATTGTCCCATACATAGCTGTCCATTTTGCACAAGTGTTCACTGGACACACATAATTTGGTTCAATTGGCTTGACAATGCAGTTATGTTGTCCTCACCTGTCTCTCTGGGATTTGAAAATCCAAATTCATGTACAAATCTGTCAAAGTGCACAATTGCTGCTTTACAAGAAATGGATAGCTATGGTTCTTTCCTACACTCTTCCTGCACATCCCTCCCTGCCTTTCAGTATATTTTCCCTCTGCTTGCCACCATTTCACCACTTTCCTATCTCCCCTTTTTCTTTTCTTTATACTTTGTTAGCATGGACCTGCATGGAGCCTGTGTTGTGCAGCATCGCTTAGCTCAGCTAAATAGAGCTATAAGTAGTATATGTGCTTTTAACATTGTAAGTCACATGTACAAAATAAACACCTTTACATCTGCAGTACACTGCATTAACCTGCCAAGCCATGCAACTCTTATCTAAAACAGGTGGTTTAAACTAAATATAGTTATTGCCAATTACAATCATTAAGCATGTCCCAGCAAAGCTGACTGCTGCGCTACACTGCACAAACTGGAATAAAAAGTAATGGAAAAAATGGGAGTGTACCTTGGACTCTGGTGCAATAGTACACCACTAGACAGCCAGACATATGATAATAGAAGTAACTGAGACCTGTGATAGCAGGTAAATGTGACCTTTTATCAGCAACATGTAAAAAGTCACCTGCTAAGGCATTCATGGCAAAATACAGGTTCAGCTGGGACTCTGGAGCAGAAATACATCTATATAAAGCCATGCACATACTTATGGATGTAGAAAATGTTTGTCACAGCCTGTATGTGTGCACATATAGCTTGCAAGTACACTTGCTCTAGCAGCAACTCAATAGCTCAGTCTGTTAAATGACTACAACTCTATGTATGCTACAGACCTACCCTCTGTGATGATGTAATCTTCTCACCCCAGTAGTGTCCATCTCAACAGCTAAGAAAGGGGCTCAGGTCTACATGAAGGCCTTATAAATTGCACAGTGGTTGCATGTCATTGGCTAATGATAGTGCATTTCAACTGATTTGGCTGCAATTAGCATTTCAGAACCACAGAATGGTTTAGAGCTATTCACCTGCTGATGGGGAGCATGTTTAAAAGGTTGGCGGCTGGCTATGCAGAACCATTCTGTATAAGACCTTACTCACACAGAGCATGCCTTTGTAGAACATTACTACACACACAGTTTAACGGAAAAGTACTGCACTCTAGCAGGTATATAACTGTTTTCTCTGTATAACAGGATTCAGATGGAAGAATAGCAGTATGGGGAATAGGGATTACAGTAGTAAGCCAGTCATAGACCTGTGGTAATGACATGTTAATGATACCCTGTTGACTTACAATTACAGGGAATGTATAATACTCCAAGGTTACATTGCACTTTGTCATTGTGGCACACTGCTGTAGTTGGACTGCCCCTTCATAGTGGTTGTAATAGCACACTGCTTTTTGTCTGGCTCTAGTCTTATGACATATTATTGGGTGGTTGGCCTTAGTAGATACACCACCATAGACTGGAGTGTTGGGTGTATGATCATACAGCTGAATTTCTCATGACACACAGGAAAATATCTCAATATTGATACTATCTCAGTTTGATCCACACATGTTGCATGTTGTCACACTGTGGGGTATGACATGTGTGAGCAAGCAGTGGATAGTGTCAGCCATTTTGCTCTTGCTGTATTGGTACATAGTGGACATCCATGTATTATGATCCTGTAATGTGTTCCCCTTGTGTTGTCATTCAGGAATTATGTACCACAGAAGACACCCACCCTTCTTGGAGACAGAAAATTAGATAATCTTGCAAGGACTAAGGCAGCATCATGACATCCTGCTATCCAGGGGATACTTAATAGGGAACAGTGGGTCACATTGTGGTCAGACCTTGTCCATGACGTTAATGCCATGGGCCAGCAAGGTAGGACATATGAGCAGGTCCAACACCGGACAACCGATATGATCGATGCTGCACATCGACGAGCAATGGATATAGCCAGGGATCATGCTGTCACCAGTGGAGGGCATGCAGCAGAACAGCAATTCTCAGCCACTGAGGAATTCCTGGTGTACCTAGGCACACACGATAGTTCCCAGGCATCCATCACACCGTACATCATGGAGGTGGGAGCCACAGTTTCCACAGCTGAGGAACATGCAGGTAAGCTTACTGTGATCAGCATTGCACTACTGTAGCAGTCAGTGTGTCAGGTTGTAGATACTTATATGTGAGGGTAAGGTTTTTGTTTCTTGGGGGGGTGTAACCACAGGTACACACTCATACACAGATTTGGACCAATACAACAAGTAACACAGTATCTACTGTAAATTTGTGATATATGGATGTATTATCTTGTTGTGTGCAACATGCAGTGGTACTGACATTAACCCACCCTCAACTTTTCACAGGTCTGTCAAACATTGGTCAAGGCCATGGTCCTGCCCCTGGTAAGTATGACATTTGTTTTGTTAAGGAACAATTACAGTCTAGTAATGTTAAGGGCCAGAATAATACCATATGTACATGTAGTTATGTGTGTAAACAGCATAAGATGTTATTAAATGCCAGTCTGGATGAGGTAGCTAAGGTTTTGGGAAGGGGTAGTCACAGGACTGTAGTGCAGAAAACAGATACACTTTGGCAGTTATAGATAAGAGCAGATAAGGCTCCTGGTTTAAATGAGGCAAGGAATCTAAAATGCCTTTTAAAATACAACAGGTTGAAGGCAAATACATTAGGCAGTAAAATGTGTATTTCCATATAATGGTGAAGGCAGTTGTACTGAGTTTTATGTGTTGTTTTTCAATTACAGTTGACTGATGCAGTGCACAGACAGTGGGCTGAGACAGTGTCTGTCTTGGACTGCACATTGTGCTGGAACATGTAGTTGGAGTTGAGCATCAGACCCATGGATGTAGGTCAGCAACACCATCTGCTGATAATCCATGGGGTCGTGCACACCCACCCTCCCATAGTGGCAGTACATTTAGTGCTACAGAGGGGGGAGTACTGTCCACACCATGACATGGCAGGCCATGGGCTCATGGTTCTTGGTGGTCCCATGGGGGACACAGTCTGAACAGACTGCACTCACCATCAGGTACTAGCACTGCTTCTGACCTTGGGCATGGAGGTGCCAGTGCAGCTGCTGGCAGAGCTAGTTCCTGTGTTTGGGGCCAGATATTGTGAACTGTCAACTCTACCATGTGTTGTCCACAGCTGTCCAACATACCCATGTGTAGGGTTGGCAGGGCTAGCACTGAGCTTGACTGTATGCATGCACACACTCAAACACCACTGTCAAATGTAGGTCAGTTATAGACACACACAGCACCTCTCCATGGTCCACCTTACATGCTCCCACCTGACTCACACTCATGCTGTCTACCATGTGGGCCAGCCTAGACCTCTTGCATCTCCACACAGCACCCTGTGCAAGTGATGATACCTGTGCCACATCCCTGTTATCCTTGACATTGATGCAGGGAAATGAAGGTATGTGTCTGATGCACAGGGTGACTATATTACTTAACATGTACATGTGCTGGTTCACCATCCCACTTGCAGTGGTTAATGAGAGATACTGTATGCTGGCATTTATCACGTGTACACCACATACATATGTGTACCTTATGTTGTTCTTATGTTGTATGTTGTTGAATTGGCTGTATAGTTACACAATGACAGGTGTGCCAAGGCCCTGTTTACATTTCTGTTACAAGTGTATGTTAGGATAACCTATGGATACACAACAGAAATAATGTAGCACAGGATGGCATGTCAGCACAGTGGACCTATGTCATCAGCAAGGTACAGCACTATAACTGCATGGCTCCATTCATATGTGTATAACAGGCTAACAAGGACAATGTTGGCATTCAGCCTACTCATGTATGAGGTCTGATACCCTTCATAAGTGCCACCAGGGTTTTTATGGAGATGACGCATCTGCATATATCCTGTGTCCAGTACCAACAGTTGCCTGGCAACAGTTATGTTTGTTGTGTTCTGCATCCCAATGTCTAACCTGCACATGATGTGTGTCACAGCAGATGTGTGCATGACATGCTTTCATATAGGGTGTACTGCCTGTGTTACATACCTGTCTCACCAGCATGTACTATGCATACCACACTGATGTTGTTGGTGTGCAGCACAGGTGACACATGTGTTAGTCCTGTCATGGATACACGGGGTTTACACAGTGAGAACTGACATTTCCTTGTATAGAGCCATACGCATCTCCTCCAAAGCATTTCTGAGACAGACTACACATGTACAGTCCTTACATGGACTCCACAGGACATGTTCTCTACAATGTGTGGTAGTATAGCTTGGAACTTGTGTGGCTGATACCATTGCATGATATCCTGTGTAGTGACATGGTGAGGGTGTCATTTCACACAGTGACAGCTGTGATGACTGCCACATTCCGTATACCAGTGCCAGTCTGGGATGTATGCCCCAAACCTGTCGGTATTGGTTGTACAGCAGTGAAAGCATCCATATCATTCTGACCAGTGAGAGTCGAAGGTTACAGTACTCTCTGTGTTCAATCCATACATCCCATGGCTCCATAATATGTTGTACAATGCTGTGACAGGCTCACTCGCACATGGCCACATTGAGGCTAGCACCACTTCCAATCAGTGTGTACAGGATATGCCAAGGCACACATGTAGTGCAGGTTGGCTGTACGTAGGTGTGCACACTTACCTATGTAATGGTACATACTACAGATTACAGTACTTGGTGCATGCAGCACACCTCATGTCTGCTAGGACTATCATTTTAGGACATATTATGCTTGATGACATATGCAGGCCTTGTTGTGGTCATTCCTTTGGGAGGCCACACCCACTGCAAATAAAACTGTGCAAAACCCTACATACATCTAGGCTATGCCATATGGATATATGCACACATGCCAAGTGGGCTGGAGTGAAATTAGAACCCCTTACTTATCTAGTCTTACATACTATAGATCACTGTATTTATCACATGTGCCACAGCATACATCTGGTACTACACTGTCAGCTGGTAGTCTTTAGGTGGCTGACATCATCAGGCCTTATAGAAGAGGGCAGTGTGAAAGCCAGCAGCAAGTTACAGGACCAAAAAGTGCATAACCATTGCAGGTAGATAGCTCATGTCTGTTCATTTGCAGGAGGATGCAAACACACACAATCATGCACCAAGTCAGCTGGAGTGAGGTTAGAAATCCAACCTATCAGTCTTACACACTATGGATCACAGCACGTATCGCATGCACCACATGTTAAGTCTACTGTACATGTAATCGCAGGCACAGTACTTGTGCATTACACAAACTAGGCCTGCATTGACCAACATCTGTGACCTGTTGTGTGATATTGCTTCATACTGTTTTCTGCATCTAGCATCCTAGCAGTAGGATAACTGTAATTATCCTAGCTCTGTGTGTACAGTTACCCCTATGGCCATATGTGGTTGCTTGCAGTTACACAGGCATACCTGTGGGTAGGAACAAGTTGCCTTTGTCCATACATGCGTTAACAACATTATAAATTACAGCATCTGCTCACCTGTGCTTGTCTACTTGGTGACATCCAGCAGGCACAGGTTCTGTGGATAAGTGAAATTTGTACTGTTGTACCCTTAGCTTGGATGCTTTGAGCAACAGTATGGTTGTGTGATAGTGGAGATTTAATCATCATTATTAAGTTACGTTGGACAATACAGAGATCCACACACATATTTCTGTATATAACAAGGATGTATATATAACTGTAGCTATTTGTGTGTAGGATATGTATATGTGCTATGTAGATATATGGGTGGGTGTATGTATCATGTTAATATATGTAGTTATATATATATCTGTACATATCTATTTGACACTCCATAATGAGAGATATACTATGCATGTGAAAGAGAGATAGTGACAGATGGATATGTATACATATATCTATCTGTATAGACATTTTTACATAACAAGTCATTTCAATGAAGGGGCAACAGTATTGCACTCATTTTAACTAAGTGTATGGGCATGACCAGTGGGACTGTCAGTACTAATAAGATGACTCCATTCCACACCTACCTGTACCCTAGGCCGGGATTTTGTATGTCACAGACATGAACATCTGTCCTTGTTTCTGCAGTACTGCACTTCACTCAAACTGTCCAGAGCATTCCCCAACTATATGCTGTACTTAATCTGTGACTGTGGTTGGTAATGTTACACCACCAATAGACTGACAGTCTGCATACCTCTCAATTGTCCTGATTTCCACAGAATGTCAATAGTTTTGACTCATATGTTCAGTCTGTTCCTCATCAATTTGTGGTCTTCTGGTGAATTACTGAATATTGATGTCACTATATTATACTACATACAGACAAACGTGTGTGGCAGACGTCATATCTTTCAGAACATATGTAATAATGCAACACCTTTACTTCCCATGATTTTTTAGGTTTATGAACCCAGTCACTGGGGATGCACAAGCCAGTGCCTTTCTTTGTGCCGATCCCAAGCCTTGATAAATGGGGAGGGTTGTGTCAGGAATGGCATCCGGCATAAAATTTTTCCAAATCATACATGCGGACAACAGTACAGATATACATACCGGATTGGTCGAGGCCCGGGTTAACAATGGCCGCCACCAGTACTGTTGGCCAACAGGGTGCTGGCGGAAATTGGGCTACTGTTGGCCTTAGGAGGAGAAGAGGGGGAAGGCGTGCCTGAAGGCAGGTAAAGGCTAGGACTATGGTAGTGATGGTCAGAACTTTGAATGTTGGCAGTATGACTGGTATAGGGAGAGAGCTAGCTGATATGATGGACAGAAGGAAGGTTGGTATATTGTGTGTGCAAGAGACTAAATGGAAGGGGAGCAAGGCTAGGTGTATTGAAGGTGGGTTCAAATTGTTTTATCATGGTGTGGATGGGAGGAGAAATGGTGTAGGGGTTATCCTGAAGGAGCGGTTTGCTAAGAGTGTTTTGGAGGTGAAAAGCGTGTCGGATAGAGTGATGTTTATGAAGCTGGAAATTGATGGTGTAATGATGAATGTTGTTAGTGCTTATGCTCCACAAGTTGGATGTGCGATGAATGAGAAAAAAATTTTGGAGTGAGTTGGATGAAGTGGTGATGACTATACCCAAGGGTGAGAGCATGGTGATTGGAGCAGATTTCAATGGGCATGTTGGTGAAGGGAACAGAGGGGATGAGGAAGTGATGGGTAGGTATGGTGTTAAGCAAAGAAATGCAGAAGGTCAGATGGTAGTGGATTTTGTGAAAAGGATGGACATGGCTGTGGTGAATACATATTTTAACAAGAGGGAGGAGCATAGGGTGACATACAAGAGTGGAAGAAGATGCACACAGGTGGATTATATCTTATGTAGAAGGGCCAGTCTGAAGGAGATTGGAGACTGTAAAGTGGTGGCAGGGGAAAGTGTAGTTAGGCAGCATAGGATGGTGGTTTGTAGGATGACATTGGTGATCAAGAAAAGGAGGAGGAGTGTGTGGTCAGCACCAAGGATCAAATAGTGGAAATTGAAAAAGGGTAATTGTGAGGTGGAGTTCAGGGAAGAGTTAAGACAGGCACTGGGTGGAAGTGAAGAGTTACCGAATAGCTGGGTAACTACAGCAGAGCTATTAAGGGAGATGGCTAGAAAGGTGCTTGGTGTGACATCTGGAAAGAGGAAGGAGGACAAGGAGACCTTGTAGTGGAATGAGGAAGTACAGGAGAGTATACAGAGAAAGAGACTGGCAAAGAAACAGTGGGATTGTCAGAGAGATGAAGAAAATAGACAGGAGTATAAAGAGATGAGGAGCATGACAAAGAGAGAGGTGGCAAAGGCTAAGGATAAGGCGTATGAGGAATTGTATGAAAGGTTGGACACTAAGGAGGGAGAAAAGTACCTGTACCAATTGGCTAGACAGAGGGACCGAGCTAGTAAAGATCTGCAGCAGGTAAGGGTGATAAAGGATAATGAGGGAAACGTGCTCACAAGCGAGGAGAGTGTGTTGAGCAGATGGAAATAGTACTTTGCAGGGCTAATAAATAAAGAGAATGAGAGGCACAGAAGGTTGGATGATGTGCGGATAGTGAATCATGAAGTGCAGTGGATTAGCAAGGAGGAAGTAAGGATAGCTATGAAGAGAATGAAGAATGGAAAGGCTGTTGGTCCAGATGACATACCTGTGGATGCATGGAGATGTTTAGGTGAAATGGCAGTGGAGTTTTTAACTAGATTGTTTAATGAAATCTTGGAAAGTTAGAGGATGCCTGAAGAATGGAGAAAAAGTGTTTTGGTACCGATTTTTAAGAATAAAGGTGATGTGCAGAGCTGTAATAGCTACAGTGGGATTAAACTGATCATTCACAGCATGAAGTTATGGAAAAGAATAGTGGAAGCTAGGTTAAAAAGGGAGGTGATGATTAGTGATCATCAGTATGATTTCATGCCAGGAAAGAGCACTACAGATGCGATGTTTGCTCTGAGAGTGCTGATGGAGAAGTACAGAGAAGGTCAGAAGGAGTTGCATTGTGTCTTTGTGGACTTAGAGAAAGTCTATGACAGGGTGCCTAGAGAGGAGTTGGGGTACTGTATGAGGAAGTCGGGAGTGTCAGAGAAGTATGTAAGAGTGGTACAGGATATATACGAAGGTAGTGTGACAGCGGTGAGGTCTGCAGTAGGAGTGAAGGATGCGCTTAAGGTGGAGGTGGGATTACATCAAGGATCAGCTCTGAGCCCTTTCTTATTTGCAATGGTGTTGGGCAGGTTGACAGACGAGATCAGACAGGAGTTCCCATGGACTATGATGTTTGCAGATGACATTGTGATCTATAGTGAGAGTAGGGAACAGATGGAGGAGACTCTGGAGATGTGGAGATATGCTCTAGAGAGAGAAGATGAATGAAGTTCAGCAGGACTAAGACAGAATATATGTGTGTGAATGAGATGGAGGTTAGAGGAATGGTGAGGATGCAGGGAGTAGAGGTGGCGAAGGTGGATGAGTTTAAATACTTGGGATCAACAGTTCAGAGTAATGGTGAGTGTGGAAGAGAGGTGAAGAACAGAGTACAGGCAGGATCGAGTGGGTGGAGAAGAGTGTCAGGAGTGATTTGTGACAAACGAGTACCAATAAGAGTGAAAGGGGAAAGTCTACAAGAGGGTAGTGAGACGTGCTATGTTATATGGGTTGGAGACAGTGGCACTGACTAAAAGGCAGGAGTCAGAGCTGGACGTGGCAGAGTTAAAGATGTTAAGACTTGCATTGGTTCTGACAAGGGTGGACAGGATTAGGAATAAGTATATTAGAGGTTCAGCCCAGGTTGGAAGGTTTGGAGACAAAGCCAGAGTGGCAAGATTACATTGGTTTGGACATGTGCTGAGGAGGGATGCAGAGTATATTGGGAAAATGATGCTAAGGATGAAGTTGCCAGGTAACAGGAAAAGAGGAAGGCCTAAGATAAGGTATATGGATGTGGTGAGAGAGGACATGCAGGTAGTTGGTGTGACAGAGCAAGATGCAGAGGACAAAAAGAAATTGAAACAGATGATCCACTGTGGCGACCTCTAATTGGAGCAGCCAAAAGAAGAAGAAGAAGATGAGGACAATATTTGTCCCTCCAAGCTAATTGGCTTTGTCCAGATTTCTTGCAGTAAGAGGTATGATAATCTGTTAAAACACCAACATAGTACTACCTCACATGCAAAAGATGTGAATAATTCCAGATTAGAATCATCAACACCATTAGCCATGCTAGCCTCCGTAGTCCACTGACCCACTCAGTTCACCAGAGAGAGGAGTCATTCATCACACAGTCAACAGCATAAATATATACGTTGTTATGCTGCATGTGGAGAGACATACAATAGTGTGAGCAATATCTATGTTACAGCACTGAGATTGTCTAGTCCACCGATATACCTAGGTGATTTTCTGTTAAAGGAGTTTTATGGGTACACTGCTGTGCTGGGGGTGGAGGAACAAGAACACATGATCTGCTGGGATATACAGTTGTCCAAATATTATGTGAGCCCACTGTTTAACATCTCCCTTGACTGATGTGGTGAATATTCCAACCATGAAGCCTAGTGACTATTAAGGAGCACATACTACTGGACTGAATATCTATAGTCCCATGTGGATGTTACATCTGTCCAATTAGCCCACTATACTTCCTTGCATAACAGCAGCAGACCCATACATATGATATATCATAGTAATCCTTACAAATAGTGTGTAGCTGAGAGATGTACCTTCTGAGGGCAGTGGTTGAGAGACCTGTTGTTCAGGGCTGACTCTGTGTGATGCAAACCATACACAACCAATACATGAATAGGTACAGGTTGTGTGGATTGCCTGGTATCAACACATTTACTATATGTATGTGAGTAGGAGTAAGGTGTCAGTCCCTAGGGCCCTAGGTTGTCAGCGAATGTGCTATACATCATCTATCAGCCAATGCCAGGGTGTACTGGGAATGCCTACGTCTGCCTACAGGGGCATCATCAGGGGGATCCTCCCCCGAGTCCTTTTGCGTGTGGCTGTTGTGACCTAGGCACTGGTGGGGCCTGTGTATCCCTTCCTTTTGCTGATCCTGCTGCAGCTGTTTCCATGGGATCATATTGTGTAGCATGGCACATACAGAAACAGATGCTTGGTGCCAGAGCCATGGGCTCAAGCTTAATGCTAAGAAATGTATAGTTATCCCCTTTGGGAAAAAACATGCACCCATGAATTACCACATACATGGCAGTACACTAAACACCAAAAGTGTGATGAGAGACTTAGGGACACAGGTGGACAGTGGTCTCACTTTCGATAACCACATCACCACAACAGTCAGGAAATCCTTCTGTGTGACACACTTCATCACTAAGGGTTTTTCATCCAGGAAAAAGGAGGTCATTGTCCCACTGTATTCATCCCTCATTAGACCCATTATAGAGTACAACGCCCCATTTGGTATGTACCTCACAAGACATCTGCAACAGCTGGATAGGCTGCAGAAATACCTCACTAAAAGAATCACAGACCTAAAGCAGATGCCCTATGCTGACTGTCTAAAAAAACTCCAGTTATAGTCTGTGGCATATCGCCTACTTAGAGATGATCTCTGTTTTACAAGGCCATGTCAAACCCTGAGATGTTGGACATGCTCTACTTAAAGAAATCCCAATCCCTCAGAGCCACACACTCCAGGGATCTAAACCTTGTCATCACAATGAACAAAACATGCTGGAGGTATAGGTTCCTCACTCAGAGACTCCCCATACTCTGGAAGAGACTACCCATGCATGTCAAGCAGAGTGCCTCCTTTGCCTTCTTCAATTGGGAGGGTGGCCTAATGGTTAAGGTGTTTGCCTTATAAACACAAAGTGCAGGGTTTGAGTCTCACAAGGGATAATTGGCTAGGCTTAAAATGGCTCACAAGGGCAGTTAGCCTAGTACTAACCTATTAGGGCCAATAGCCTAGTATGTACCTATAATAGGAAATTCACCCCGGGGATCACTTCTGTGGTTCTGCTTTACAGGGGCACAGGAAAATAATTTTCTTGGGTGGTGAAACCAGGGTACCTTTTTGGCTAGGCTTGTATAGGCCCTAGGGCCAATAGTCTAGTACCTACCTATAATCCTACCTACCTATGAAAAGGAACCTTGACAATTGGATGGGAGATAGGAAATTCACCCTGGGGATCACGTCAGTCACCCTGCTAAACAGGGGTCCAGGGAAGTAAATATTGTGGAAGAAATATCCAGGAAATTGTTATGGCTATGCTTGTATAGGCCCTAGGGCCAATAGCCTAGTACCAACCTATGAACCTATGTGGTTGGAGAGTACTGCAGGGCTCCACCAGATATATTGAGGCACTGGAACCATGACTTCATCAGCCCAAACACATATTCTATGATGTTTCTAGTTTGTGCATGTGCCTCATTATGGTGCCCGTCAGTGGGTGTGTGTGCATTTCTGATGGGTGTCATCATCCATGTTTCCAGGGTATAGCCAGCATCCCCCAGTAAATGGCTGTGTGGGATGCCTCCCCAGCAAACATCTGGTACAGCTATGATGCATAGCAAAAAGAAAAGAAGCCAGCACCCAACATCCTCATGTGGCCTTGTTTAACAAAATAATTTTATTCCATGACCAAAAAGGTCAAAATACTATTCCATAGTAACCAGTATGGTTATATCGGTTTCGGCAAAAGCCTTCTTCAGCAACCACACTTCAAAAAAGTGAAAAAATTACTTGATCATTCACATATTCTTTATATGCAATCTGATATCGCCCTCTAGTGTACTCAAAGAATACTGACATATTAATACAGATATGAATAATATAAATATATATATTTTCATATCTCAAAAGTAACTAACTATACAAGAAAGGAACAATATTCCACTACAAATTTACAATTTTTTTATAAAATACATTCAAAATTGGTCATTCAATCCAGGTGAGAACAAGGCTCCCAATTTAATTATTCACATTTTTTCTTTATTTGTTAACAATTCATGTAATACATGAGCCTCATTATTCCTAGACCTGATACGGTCAATAACCATGAAGCTGAAAGACCCATTTGAATGTTTGTGCATATGTTTAAATAGAGAACTCAAACCCCTTTTTACTTTTAATGTCACTTAAATGTTCCCCGACCCTTGTTTTAAAGGGTCGGGACGTTTGTCCCACATAAAATGCCCGACAGCTGCATTGGGCTAAATAAATATCCCAGCTAGTACTGCAATTAGCAAAAAATGAAACATTGTAAACATGTGGAGAATTATGAGAAGTGAAACTATTTGTCTTTAACACTCCTGGACAATAGGTACAGTGGCCACATGGATAGCAGCCTAATGTCAGTTGACCAATTATTGTAGTTTGTTTAATTGAACTGGAAACATGATCATATACCCTTTTATAATGACTAAATAAGGATCCCAATGACCGCCCCTTCCGAAAGGAATAGGAACATTGCTCCCTAATATAATTATTTAAGGTATCATCTGACCTTAATAGATGCCAATGTCTTTGAATGATGTTCATAAAACTCTTAGTATTTCTACCATAAGTTGTAATTAATCTAAGCTCCTGTGATTTTTCTGTATCCCGGACCCGATATGACAATAGCTGTGATCTATCCTGTTAGTTAGCAAAAAGACTGGCCCTAGTGATGTCACCTACTTGATATCTCCTGTTCTTAAATCTAGATGTTAAATCTTGTTGGTGATGGTCGTACGTGGAGGAATTAGAACAAATTCTCTTGATCCGGAGAAATTGTGATTTGGGGATATTCCTGATGACATGTTGTGGGTGGAAGCTTGTAGCATGTAGCAGGGTGTTAAACTGTGGAAACTTTCTGAATACCTCACTCTCCAAAGTGTCCAATTCTGTTCTCCTAATGGACACATCCAAAAAGGTGATCTCTGACTTACAGTAAGTTAACTTAAATTCAACACCCCACATATTGTAATTCAAATATTCCAAAAATTCAAGCAAGAATTCCTCATCTGCTCTCCACACCAACCAACAGTCATCAAGATATCTCCACCAAATATCCATTTTGTTCATATAAATGTTGTGACTGATGTCATAGATCAATTGTTCCTCCACGTACGCCATAAACAAGTCTGCATAAATGGGGGCAAAGAAAGCCCCCATAGCAGTACCTTGAATTTGCCAAAAATACCTATCTTTGAAGTAAAAAACATTATGGGTCAGTACCAATTCTGCCATGCAAATTAGAAGAGTATTAAAGCCTGGTTTGTACATATTAGCCCGATCTAACCAATATTGCAAAGCAATGAGTCCTGCCCAATGGGGGATATTTGTATACAAGGAGGTGACATCTAAAGTACATAGGAGCCAGTCTGGCTCTAATTGCATATCCAATATAATGGTAAGAAATGGAGTCGTGTCCTGTATCCTTGCCTGTATCAATGGTAATAAGGGTTTCAGATGTAGTGTTAGAAATTCAGACAAAGGCTCAGTCAAAGAGCCTCTGCCTGAAACAATCAGTCGACCGGGTGGTCTATTGGGATCCTTATGTATCTTGGGCAAAAAAGTAAATATACTGTTTTTTGGGGTGATCAACCTTAAAATGATAACAAACATACTTGGTGATAATACCCTCCTCTTCTGCTAAATCCAAGAAGTGATCAATGTCCTGTTTGAACTCGCTAGTTGGATCAAAGACCATTTCCTGATAATGAGATTTTTTAAGTAATTGCTGCTCAGCCTCTGCATCATAGTCTACCAAATTCTGAACCACCACTGCTCCACCCTTATCCGCAGACAGGATAACAATTTCCTGATTATTAACAAGATTTTCAACACATAATCTTTGCTGTTTGTTAAGATTATCCTTCATCATATTTTGTTTACTCAAATGCAAATGTAAATCCTTGAGAACTTCATTTTGAAAAATGTGTACAGTGGGTAACATTGGTGGCTTGAATAGTGAAGACCTGAAGTGAAAATTTGTAGGGCCAGATGAACCCACCTTGTTCCCCTCAAGATTGTGAAAAAATGATTTTAAATTGAGATTGTGGCAGAAATTAACAACATCTTGTGCAAAATAATGCTCTTGAACAAAGAAGCCTGGCACAAAACTTAAACCTTTATTTAAGACTTGAAGTTGTTGCTCATCCAATATAACAGAAGATATGTTATGCACATTGTTCACCTCAGTGTCTAGATTTTGGTCATAT
Organism: Protopterus annectens; assembly: GCF_019279795.1. Classification (NCBI taxonomy): domain Eukaryota; kingdom Metazoa; phylum Chordata; order Ceratodontiformes; family Protopteridae; genus Protopterus; species Protopterus annectens. The sequence goes on from NC_056735.1 coordinate 1,075,642,389, forward strand.
TTTGAAGAATCTCCCCAAGATCCATAGCATTTTTTATGCTTCCTGCCCCCTCGTCTCTGAGATTTGTGCCTAAAGTGATCCCCCCTACCAAACTATGCTCCAAATTGTTCCTCTTGGGAACTGGCGAGACTCTGGTGTGGCCATCCTCCCAATCTGTATTTGATGATGATTCATCACCAGATGTTGTAGAGTCCCTATCCCTTTTCTTCAATATAGACTTAGGTCGAGAAGCTCTAGATTTTTTAGGGGTTTGAATGGGTGTAACAAATTTAACCCTAGGACGCACCTCAAAGGGCTTACCTCTATCATAATCTCCAACATCACGAGTAAACTCCTTAACTTTTCTTTCCTTTAGAACAGAGTCCAATTCTAACAAGTCCTTACCAAGTTTATCAATACAATTTTTATAACATGGGAGTGTTGAAAACTCCTCAAACCCTTTACTTGCACTTATAACATGAGCAACTTGTTCCTCCACCTTCCTCTCATAATAACTGGTCAATATATTTACAAAAGTCATAGAAACCTGTTGTTGTGCCTCAAACCATTGGGCCAGGAGGCACTCATCTGGTTCAGTAACCATAAGTTGCAACTTTGTTCTTAATCCCCTTGGAACAATTTTACTCCTTTGGTATGCCCTAAAACGTCTAAGGTGCCAAACATTTTTCCTAAGAGTGGTATGGTTTTTAGTCAGCTTGGTAAAGGCGGATCTGCAATCCTGAATTGGGTCCTGAACTCCAGAACCTTTACTGGTATTATCTGACCCCAGGCCAAAAATACTGAAATCCCCAGAGTCCAATGGAAGACCCTTTATAAGAGTTGCCAAATCCATCATTGACCAAAACAAATAATTCACAACTAAAAAGCCACTGCTCACAAATGTCAAAATAGAATTTGGTTTCTAAACTGTCATATATATTGTAAAGCCTAAGTATTGGAAAGTCCATATATAATGCTAATATAATTCTCTTTACCAACACAAGGCATCAAAAAATGGCCAACATGGGTACAATAATAGCCAATAAACATCACCCCAGACCAGGGAAAAGAGGTTGCCTAATCTCAATGGTAATCCAAAAGCTGGTTTGATAAAAGACAAATCAACAAACCAAAAACAATCTTAATATAATGTTTCCTTGGCCCTTTAGTAGAAAGTCCATATATAATGCTAATATAATTCTCTTTACCAACACAAGGCATCAAAAAATGGCCAACATGGGTACAATAATAGCCAATAAACATCACCCCAGACCAGGGAAAAGAGGTTGCCTAATCTCAATGGTAATCCAAAAGCTGGTTTGATAAAAGACAAATCAACAAACCAAAAACAATCTTAATATAATGTTTCCTTGGCCCTTTAGTAATCCACTTAGGCAACCTATACCTGCTACGTAACCCAAAACGACCAAAAGTAAATCCAAAATAATGACTGTGACAGTGGATAAACCTAATATAAATTTGGTCAATGGTGTTATGGCAAACAAACTCCAAAATAAATATACCCTTTAATCATATAATCATATCTGGAGTCCAGCACTCCACCCAAAATAGGCAACTGTCAAAAACTGTTCAATAATACTTGATCCACCCACTAGGTCAAAGACCCATTGGTTTGGATAGTTTATTCAATATTGGTCTAACTATTTTCAAACCCTCAAGCAAGGATCCCAGATGTAATTGAATATATAGGCCGAATAGCCTTATATATTGAACTAATATAAATTTGTACACAAAAAGATCACCTAATGTAGAACTTGCAACCATATGCTCAATATTTGTTATAAAAAAAATAGAAAATACAGGCACACTGTGCACAAGCTCCAACACTTGATAGTATACAAAAAACCTACATTGAACAATAGAAAATCTGTTGTCCACATTGGCATATATAAGCCCAAATGTTTGGGACATATGATAATATTGAGTTATTAACACATGATGTGCAAACCGAAATCCAGCTTATGCAAACTCATTAGCACTGATATCAACCCCTCAGATAGAAACATAATCGACCCTCAAAAATAAGGAGTCTGTAATATGCACCATAATATTTTTGCCCCAAGAATTGAACAAAACCTATATATCAAGCATGCAATCATAAACTGGATAATGTGCTAGGCATATATAAAATATTATATGTTGCCCTGACCTTCATTTAAATGAGCCAGAATACCTTAAAATAAAACCATAAATATGCAAATATCCCAAAGTATACAAACCCTAATGATAAATGCATATAATTACACATAATGTATAAAAAATATAAATGAAAAATCAAACTTGTTCTGACTCTTGAGCACTGATTTTAATCCTTCAGATATAAATAAGTAGGCCTCAAAACTATTTTTTAAAAGAGCCCACAGCATATGCATCCAAATAGAAAAGGCACTCCAAAGAAATTAGCAGAACCTCCATTTAAATACACAACCATAAACTCAATATTGTTTTTTAACATATGTAGAAAAATGTTCTATGTCCCAATCATCTTCCGATAAATCCAATCCGGCCTTTGAAAGGAAATGCCACCAAAAAGGAATCCTTGACTTAAACTGCAACAAAGTTAATCACTCAATAGTTGAAATGAAACTGTTGCTATCGCATAAACCACCCAGTTCCAAACCGAAGAAAAAGTGAAAGGTGTTGAAAAATGTCAATGTCCCGAACTATAATTAAAAAAAAATAAATACTGCTCTAAATGAAACATTCATAAAGCAATATACGGATTCCGTTTTCAATATCTAAGTCCACTTCACCATAACCAAAGTTTAAATAATGTCCCAAAGAATAAAATACCCATAATAAAGTTGAAACCAAACTGCTAAGAAGATTCTTCTAATCACATTGATCCAAGTAACTCACATTAATGAATCGAAAATGCAGTACCCGTTAAGCTGCTTGACAGAAAAGAAGTTGACCAAATATCAAACTTAAAGTGACAAAAATGTTGTTTCAAAATGCACAAAAACGTAGAGCCTCTCAATCTTGTAGTAGTTCCTATTCTCGTATTCAACCAAGTGAATTAAAATGAAGATGCTGTAAACCGCATGGAACTTCAGACAGAGGATGTCCACACCAGAGAAGCCATCAGCAGGAAACAGAAGAGACCAACCAACAACGAAATACCTGCACATATGGCTGGTGCACGGCTATACCATATGAACAGCAAAAAGAAAAGAAGCCAGCACCCAACATCCTCATGTGGCCTTGTTTAACAAAATAATTTTATTCCATGACCAAAAAGGTCAAAATACTATTCCATAGTAACCAGTATGGTTATACCGGTTTTGGCAAAAACCTTCTTCTGCAACCACACTTCAAAAAAGTGAAAAAATTACTTGATCATTAACATATCCTTTATATGCAATCTGGTAGCATCCTCTAGTGTACACAAAGAATACTAACATATTAATACAAATATGAATAACATAAATATATATATTTTCATATCTCAAAAGTAACTAACTATACAAGAAAGGAACAATATTCCACTACAAATTTACAATTTTTTTATAAAATACATTCAAAATTGGTCATTCAACCCAGGTGAGAACAAGGCTTCCAATTTAATTATTCACATTTTTTCTTTATTTGTTAACAATTCATCTAATACATGAGCCTCATTGTTCCTAGATCTGATACGGTCAATAACCATGAAGCTGAAAGACCCAGTTGAATGTTTTAGCATATGTTTAAATAGAGAAGTCAAACCCCTTTTTATTTTTAATGTCACTTAATGTTCCCCGACCCTTGTTTTAAAGGGTCGGGACGTTTGTCCCACATAAAATGCCCGACAGTTGTGATGTATGCCAGATATGGGAGTTGTGATAACTACCAGAGCTGCCAGCACACACATTCATGAAAATGCCCTGGGAGTTGATAGAGTTGTACCCGTTGCTTTTGACATAGATTCTACCCTGTTCACCAGATAGTGCCTTGATGGGTACATGAGTGCAATCTATGGCACCCACCACCTCAGGGTAGTGTGCTACATGGTAGAAGTGTTGTATATTGCTGGCCCTTGTCTCAGGGGTGAGGAAAAAATAATGTGCTCACTGGCATGTGATAGTACGGCATCCAGGAACTGGTGGATTTCCCTGGGTGCTGATGCTTGTGAGATCCCCATCATGTCCCCATTTGGTCTCTGGAAGGTACCTGTGGCTATTATCCTAAGAGCTACACATACCTTTGTTTCCACTGGGATGGGTTCCCCTCTGTTGGCTCTGGGTCTGAGTTGATGGTGACAGAGCTCAGTGAGTTCTTGTAGTATGTCCCTGTCCACCCTGTAGTGCTTTACAATCTCCAGCTTCTGTAGTTCCTGGAAGGTTACCTTGGTTTTGAACACTCTTATCCTTCTTTACCTAGGCCTATTGTCAGTGGCACCATCAGCAGCATTGACTTTGGTGTGTAGCACATACAGATGTAGCAGATCTGCAGCAGCCCCTAGCATTTTTTCAGTTAAAATTCCCAAGTCTGTACTCTAATGGTGTAGAGTATGGGTGAAAAATCAGAATGTAGGGTGTATGCATACTTTATGGTGATCTACTGCAGGTGCCAACTGTGTGATTGGCTACCTATGATGCATTCCACCTGCCTAGTATATCATTAACATTGTTTACTGGCCCTAGTTTAAGTTAAACAAGGGTCACAAGTAATTAATACATCATTGCTTTTTAGATACTCTCAGCAATGTGGCGCACCATGCAAACATGTGGAAACAAGCAGCGCTGCATATGTAAACAAAGCCTAGCAGTCACTGTACACACTCCTTGATAGGTCATGCTCAGCACAACAGTAAGCCATGGAAACACACACCCAGAAGGTAAATAATGCTTAGAAGCCAGTGTGCACATCCCCCTGCTGAGAACAGCGGCGCACTGCACAAACAGGTGCAGCTGAGCTCCAATGAGCTTACAAGTCCTAAGACACACCCCATCGTGATGTCTGCTACCTCTTCTGTGAAAACCAACATGGTTCTGTGCCTACACAGGAGGGATATGAAGACACAGATACCCATTTATGCTATTCAGTAACTCCAACTCATTTGCATAGGGATCCGTGCACACAACCTGGAAACTACATGATTCCAGGCAGGGTCCTATAATACATTTTTGTCACATACTAGTAATTGTGTTTTTTCCACTCTTTTTTATTTTATTTTTTTCATAAAAGTATGTTTGTGCACTGTGGCACACTGCTCAAACATACCCAGATCATTAAAAAAATAAAATTATGTTAAATTATTTCCCTTACATTTTGAACACACAGTGGATAATTTTGGTCATATCTGTATGTGCTGTGCCATTTCTGATCATCTACCTGCATTTTTACAGCATCTGTTGTCTGTCTGATATCCTGTACACATATTTTTTTCATGTACACTATGGACACTGACACAGGGTCTGCAGGGTTGCCTATCTGCTTGCTGCATCACTCTACTTGCCTCATTTGCATAAGATTCACATCTTTATGGGGTTATTTGCATGCCATGGTACTTCCCATGTTGGTGCACTTGTGCACACCACTCAGAACTGCTTACTGGATCACAAACCTGCTTACTTTCATGTAATAACATGCCATGATGCCTACACAGAAATAAGACCATGTAGGCTTTATTAACTTTCCCCTTAGTGTTTTATACATTATACTGTAATTATTGAGAAAAAATTTCCAGCTGGACATAAATATAATTTAAAGTAAAGAATATATACATATAGAAAATGTTTTAATCAGTTGCAATACGAAACAGACAGCAGCTTTATCAGTTGACTGTGCATGAAATGCAAATCAAGAAGAGTTATAATAGCAGTTATAAAATGGTATAACCCAAACATTACAAAAATGATCAAGTAATCATGTAATATATGTACTGTTTTTGGACTGTTCATAAATGTTTTTGCACTGTTCATAAATCTCAGCAATGTTAAGCATGAATGATAAATCCCAAACAAAGCACATGTAAGAGTGTATATACAGATACTTATAAATGGTATTAAATAGTTAACCAAAAGTAATACAAGTGAACAATATTTTTTCCTCAGTAATCAGCCATATACTACAATTGCCTTATACCAATTTAAAAATTAAATTGTGTAGAAAAGATGTTTACATTTTTAGCTCAAAAATGTTCATTCGTTCCCAGCTTGTATATAGTCTGACAATTAATTATTCATTACATTTCTTTCCTATCTAGAAGTTCATGCTCCTCAGTAAGTGTCAATATGCAAACTATCAATTCTCAGTAATGTATATATTGCTATTGGATGTACTAATGTGTGCTTATAAGGTTTGTTTCCTCTCCGTTTTGGATTTAATGTCACTCAAGTGAACACCTATCCTTTGTTTTCATTGTGTAGATGTTTGCCTCGCATATAAAGGACTACATGAACACACCATCATATATATCATCCAAACTTTATTGCACATAGTTAGTTAGCTAGTTAGTTATGGTTTATTAATTGGGGTGGTGGGCTGCTACATAACCAATTTCAATCACTACCCAGGCCAGAAGACTATACAAATAACAAAGAGTTGTAAATAAAGTGCGTACACATGCGAGTTTTCACACAGAAAACAAGTATGGCATTGATGTAAAGAGTTTTGTCTTACAAATGTATTTACAGTACATACAATTACCACATGGAAGGTTGCCATATGCTTTGGTACTCCAATGAGTATGGGTAATGTTGTTTAAGTTCTTAAACCAACGGAGATACTGCCCTATTTTTTATCCTTTGTAAAGATAAAACTGCTTATTAAGAGAACATTTTTTTTTTAGTTCTACTGAAGAGAAGGCATGTGTCTTTATTTGCTACTTCTAATAACAGATATACATAGCATTTCAACTCTGTGCTTGAATATTAATTGGGCTGAAACTGTCTCAAAATAAAGATATTTGTTTAGATAGTTAAACCAAAGACCTGAACTTGTGATGATATTGCAAGAAGCCTACTGGAAATTAAGCAAATTAAATTTGCTAAAAGAACATATTCATGGGCTAAGTGCATAGTCAATTGCCATAGAATGAACAGCTCCATGAGGGTAATCACAGTGACTCATGTTCCCTATCCTTATGAATTTTTTTTTTGCCTTTTATTGAGGTATCCAGGATAGGATACCATTGACAACTTTAAAATATCAAATGATTACATTTACAATTGGTTCCATTTATGTACGCCTTCAGTGATATAAAGATTTTCTTTAAATCCTTTCAGTGGGTCGCAACATGGTTAATGTGACTTTGAGTGTAGGGATGACTGGAAAGCAATACTAATTTTTTTATTTAATAATGTTTTAATAAAAAATATTAAAAAATGCAAAATATAATGAAAACAAAAGTGAAAAAGGAAACAAATTACAAAAAAAAAAAAACTGTACACAGTATTTACAAAAAAATCCCTAGAGTAAATTGATCTGGAACAGATGGCAAATCAGTTCCATGGACATTGATGTCTACCTGAGAGTTGTCTATACCCCTCACCAATGAAGCAACCATGTCCCTAGCATCAGGTCTACCATGTGCCAGATCAGCAGGAGCTGGTGGACAAGGTGCCTGATGCTCTTCTTCCTCATCAGATGTACTGCATAGAGATGGCACAATAAGAAGCTTACCACAAGTGCAGTATGTCATGGAGAGACAGTGAGTTGCGAAGGAGATGGAAAACCTATGCAGAAGGGCTTATCTCCAGACTCCCATGACAGACCACCTAATTAAGATGTACCTTTTTATGAACTGCAAATGAAAGATGCACACAGTAAAAGCACCTGATTGAGTGGCATATATCTTGCAGGAGGAAATCACAAAAAATAAATCTCTTCATATTCTATTTGCAACTCTACTTCCCATCCCTGCAGCAATAAAGGTCATCATAATGGTGTCTTCATTGCCCTGGAGCCTGTGAAAAACCTACTGCTGTAGATAGCTTCTTTCCAATATTTTAGCAGGCAGCCATCTTCTTGAAGAGTCCATCACAAGGAACCAGTAGCTGCTTCTGTCTGCCTCTAAAGGTTCCAAAGAAAACTGTTTGCCTTCTTCACATACCATGAAGAGTGTCATGCTTCTTAGGAGACAGAAGCCATTTGTGCCGCACAGCATGCTAAAAGCCATATGGGAAAGCAAAATAGGAAAGCAAAATAGGAAACAGTTGCATACGGTCACATTTTCAAGATTCATCTTCTCTGCAAACATTCACTGCTTAGTTGTGCAGTGTGCATGCATGCATAGAAAGTTGTCAAGCATTGGTCTTGGCACTCCATGAAAGTGGTAAGGTTCTCATGCATTTGTTACATGAAAATATTCTGATGCAGGAAAGAAAAAAAATCTACAATTCATAGGGGTAGATCAGAGTGCACGTGTCATGTACTGTGTCTTTAAGAGGCATGTCAAAGACTGAGCGTGCATGTGTAAATGCCAGGCACTTTCCATTCCTAGTGCCATTTTGAGAGTGCAGCCAGTGAGTAAGCATGTATGATTGCAATAGTTAGTATATGTTACTTAAGTTAAGTCAGTAAACTTCTATTGTGATATGTTTGTATAAAATAAAGCTGCTTGAACAGAACTCACAAAGACTCCTATTATGTTCAAAGTAGGAGAGCGACAATAGGCCTTCTTGATACACAAACTGGGTACAAACATATTGAGTTTGAAGAGCTGTCACCATTTTATTTGCATTCAGTTAGGAAATAGCAAAGTACTGTGCAATGGTTTTCTGAAAGTTTGTCTACAGACATCTGGATTTTACTGATAATGTGTATTTTCTCCATCCTGAAAGCTCTTAAACATCAGGCCCAGGGATTCAAAAAAAGTGTTTGCATTTACTGTTGCAGTAAAAAGACCCTGTTCCATGATGTGGACTATCATATTCAGAGTCACTTTAGCTGCAATGAGGAAAAACTTCATTATCAGCTAATTTGCTTGAATCACCACTAATTAGCACTTACTGTAGTAATTAACAGTGGCAGCCAATGCATCATGTTAACACAGGCACCCTCCATCATCCACCTTCCCAATCATATGCAAACAGTAAAACAAATACACACACACACACACACACTATATATATATATATATATATATATATATATATATATATATATATATATATATATATATATATATATATATATATATATATATATATATATATATATACATATACCCCATACCTGCTCTTGTGTTGTCAGGATATCCCCAATGTCTCCTTTTTTCCTGTCATGGCAAAAGCTCAGATGATTAGTAAGTTATTCATGGTAGATCTTAGATTTCCATACTTCATGTCTTTCAGTAAACGCATGCAACTGGAAAAGCTCTTATTCTAGTGACTAAGTCCATAAGAGGAACAATTAAAGCCTGTCCATCTTTGTCCCACCGTTAGTTTATTCTTTATTTAGATTTCTTGCACTACGGGGTAGAGAGTTATGCTTTATGTTCCATGCACATCTCTCTCATAAATCATGAAATGTTGCAGGCATTGAATAATACCAGACATAATCATTATATATTAAAAAAAACCCTGATGCATAGCTTATTATTTAGTACAGTAAGTTAATGTTGCTGTTTACTTTGGCAATGGTGTGAGGTCCAAAGTTATTTTTCCCCCATTGTTATTTGATTTTTTTCCAAGTGCAGAGTGCAGAGGTATAATATCTTTGTTGGAAGACTACAGTGTTGAAATACTTTTAATGTCTTTAAGACATATTACTTATAATATCCCTGGTATCTAGTGGATTCCCAGTCCATATTTCTTTAGTTAAATGCCTCTAAGGCACACTATATAGAGTACCCCCTGGTGCCTAGTGTTTCCTCCACCAACCCATGTCTTGTATAAGTGCCCTTAAGGCATTATATCTTTGGTGCCTAGTATTTCCTCCAGCTCATATCTTGTGTATGTGCCATTAAGGTACAGTACTGAAGAATTTTCCCTGGTGGCTCATGTCCCCCCATCCCAAGATTAAAACGTTTGTATGTACTTTAGAGACTTTAGGGCATGCTATCTGTGGTATTCATGATGTCTACTGATTCATCAGTCCACTTTTTTACACCCTTTAAGGCATACTATATAGAATATCCCTGTTGTCTAATGCCCCACAAACCACATTAAGTGTAAGTGCTATTAAGACATGAGATGAAAGTACACTCCTGGTGGCTAAGTGTTCCCTTGTCCCACATCTGCAGAGTTATTCCTTGGTGTCTAGTGGTTCCCACACCAAATCAGTGCTAAGTCTAAGGGCCATTAAGGCATAAGAAATCAAAGTTATTCCTGGGTGACTAGTGGTTCCCCCACCCCTTAGTGTCAGTAAGGCATGATGCTAAAGAAATATCCATGGTGGCTAGTGTCTCTCCCATCAACCCAATGCTGCTATAGCCTTTGCTCATTAGTCTAAAGGTGTGTGGAAATATGACAACCAACCTGACCACCCCCACACACACACTCTCTCTCACACACCTTGACACATGTATTCCATTCATTCATACAAACCCACATACACAGGCACACGCGTGCGTGCACACACACACACACACACACACACACACACACACACACACACACACACACACCGCACATCTCAACTGTACTTACAAGGAACGTTCCTCATTTTGGGTCTGAAAAAGCCCATGTTCCTTGGAGTTCCACATTGAAACAGTTTAGCAAAAATTCAGACTTAAAACTTTGTAACTGAAATCTATGGCAAATAGTACATCATATTACTTCATCAAAATAACCTTTCATAAGTATAAAGTAGCACATTTTAACCATCCCTTGAGCTTCCTAGTTAAAGTTGTTACTAAGGTGTTGGTAGATGTTCCAGATTTTGCCCATTTTTTCCACATTATGAGAGGTAGTGTTCCTCATTTTGGAAATGGAAGGTTGAGAACTGTGACACACACACACACACACACACACACACACACACACACACACACACACACACACACACACACACACGCACACACACCTAAACTATCCCCCTCACTAATCCCAGCTGTGACCTCCCAGGCAGACAAAAACTCACACATGCACTCATGCATGTATTCACACATGCAGTTCCTCACATACACACACATAGACACCCACCCCCTAAAACTATCTGGCCAATAACTCCCCAGTACCTTATCTGTTCTGCAATGGATGAACATGGTCTTTAGAGCATGTTTACTACCACAAAGTGTCCAGGAGTGGATGTGTTAATTTTGGCAGCTGAGTGATTTCCTGAATTGCTTGGCAGCTTAAGTGGCTTACTGCAGGTAGATTCATGGGAAGAGTACATAGCTAATTAGCATATGCTTCCCCCCAGAATGCCTCTTTAGCATCTAAGATGGCTGTGGATACAGCTCACAGTGGTGCTGCATGTTTTGTGCAAAAGCACTACTATAGGGCTATCTCTGAATACAAAAAAATGTTTCTGTGAGGTATACACCATGTGGTAACATTTTTGAATTCAGGCTACAGTGGTATAGCAGAATAGCAACCATATTAACTAGTTTGTCTAAATGTGTTATCAAAATAGTTTCCTATGTTTACTTGTGCTGCCCCCATGTTTTGGTGACTTCAACTGCACTCAATCTGTTTAAGTAGGTTCCTTTACTATGCTGTGTCAGCAAGCCATTTGACTAAGCTAATCTTTGTCAGGAAATATTGTGCTGTACTATAGCACACTTTATTGGGCCTGCAACTGTGCCTCTGTGGAAAAGGTACATTTACATTCTCAAGAAATGTGTACACATACACATATATATATATATATATATATATATATATATATATATATATATATATATATATATATATATATATATATATATATGTACACACACACACACACATATATATATATATATATATATATATATATATATATATATATATATATATATATATATATATATATGTATATATATGGGTCTGCTTCACAAACCTGAAATACCATATAGCTGACTTTTAAATAACTGAGATGACAAAACTGATAAGTCAGCAAGTCAGAAGACCAACTGCCTGGAACACAGACATTTCACTCCAGGTGAGTAACCATTTGGCCAACCTAAAAAATGGATTAAAACCAAACAAACTAACCCCCCACACCCCCATTTAAATATGCCAACTCCCAGATCCCACTAGCATGGGTGTAAGGGCCAATGTTCACCATGGTAGCCAAGTAGTTACTTACCTGGAGTGAAATGTCAGTGTTCCGGGACATCGGTATTGTGGTATTTCGGCTTTGTCATCTCAGTATTTTAAAAGTCGGGTAAGTGGTATTTCAGTCTACTGTAGTAGACCGATATGTCTATATCTAAGTATATATATATATATATATATATATATATATATATATATATTTATATCCTTACCAAGAACATTTCAGATGTTAAAAGAGGAGTCAGCATGTTGACATGATGGTACAGAGAATTTCAGAAATGCTGAAAATGACATTCTGTTGTAGGCACAGGCCCTAAGACAGCATGGCCTATAACTAAGTGCTGATGATAGAGACAAGCCCACACAACTGCAGTGCTAAGGACAATCCCCACCAGTATACCACCTGCTAGCAGTAAGCTAATGTAAATGTATGGTGGTAATATGTGTCACCATCTGACAGACTGACATGGCATGGCTGTTGGGCTAGATATACAAGCAGTACACAGGGAAATTACCCCAGACATACAGTATACATTATATCACTGTGAAATGGAGACACCCTTGGAATTGTACATACAGGTATGCATCACAGCAACTGGTCCTGTAGTAGGGGATACCGGTGATTCCTGGCCGAACACCTGCAGATCATAAAGGAGGTAGGACTAATGTATTGGGAAACAGCTGGTGTACCTGCACATGCCAGCATACCAGGAATGCCCCATGCATATCTGTGTGTCAGATGCAAGTACTGTCCATAGCACACATGCACCCAGATCATGCAAACACCACCCACACGTACCTCTCTGGCCATATCCCTACTGTGGAGAATGGTTACAGTATGACCCCTCCTGTACATGGCAATAGTGGAAGAATGCAGCATGCAGTCCAGGTGTCCCATGCAGATGTGTCCCTAGCTGTACATGGCACTCTGCCAGCATCCACACCACCTGATCAAGACTGATAGAAGGAATTTGCATGAATACATCACACCTACCCTGTCACCACAGTGGAATATACTGTCTGGTGGTCTGCGACTGTAGGCCTGAATGAATACAACGGCCTGCATCATGTGGCCTGCAGCAACACCTAATGCCCCACAGGCCTCTGCCAAAAGCCTGTGTCTCACATGTACTACAAATGCATGTGAAGTCACGGACACCCAAATAACAACAAAACACACTCCACATAAGCCATATGCAAGGCCCTGTGGACAAACCACAGTAACATGTCCACCATGTCCTACTGAATGAACTGTGGACCAACACTAATACACACCTGTCATGGGGTGATACCCTTAGGGAAAGTATCAGAGAATGTAGGCATAATGTCTGGAAGAGGAAAGAATAACAGAGGGGTGGGTGCATGGGCAGCATGGAATGTGCAGGGTCTGACATCAAGCTGTGTGCCCACACTATCCCTGGCTGCAAACACATAAATGGGTGGCTACACATCTGCCCGTACACCACAATAGGGTTAATGTCCTGACCCATGGCCCCTGGCTCTGGGCAACCTCTGTGAATCTGTACAGCTGTGAGGCATTGCCACAGCAAGATAAGCCCAGACTGTTTTTTCAATGGGTGTACAAGTATGGGATCCCCCGCCAACACTCTACCAAGGTGCTGGACCGGATACACAGACCCAGCAGCAGGTGTCTGCAGCTCCCCCTCCAGAATGGCATAACTTACCATGAATACATAGGTGTCTGCCCACAATACAAGACACAGCTGCAGTCACCCTTGTCCCCCAAGACAACACTGTGAGCAAGAATGTCCACCTGGCAGTACATGGAGACAGACGACATCACTATGTATAACAGTACACATGTCTGAATATCTCTGCTAACAGCGATACCATGTGGCTGAAGCAGCACTGACACAATCACCTACAGTACACACTATCCCCTGCACAGTTTGTCCCCATATTTCCAAATGACTGATGGATACCCAGCAGAAACACCTTGCTACCCGTAGGTGTACAACACAAAGATCTGCACTGGAGTACAAACTACCTAGTATTGATCCACACATTCTATACAGAAGGGCATACTGGGCATGCTCACACACTTAGAGAAATGAAGACAATGTCAGTCAACAACAAACTGAAAGGTCATACTGGGCATGCTCACACACATAAGCAAAAGAAGCCGATGTCTGCAAACAACAGTGGACCAGACATATCTGGCAGTCGCAGATGTTAGTGCAGACACTCCTCAGTATGCACCACCAATGCTTTGCACACGCACAGTGGATAGGGATACATGTATATATCCAAGGACAATACCCTATAATAAGCCAAATGTAAATGTACATAGATGTGTGGGAGCGAGTCACTGTGACAAGGAGCCAACCATTATGAGGCTTGTCTCACCCAGTACACAGCTAAATGATTACAACCACATGATGCTCAGATGTAGCTCACTGTAGACATTAGCATAATGCTGTAGAGTGATAAAGTAGCTAGGGAGGTGTTCTAATCCCAAATGTGGCAGTTGTGAGTGTGGGTGTGGCTCTGTCTGTGTAGAGAACAATGCATTTTAGTGTAGCCACACGAATTACAATTCCTATACTCAACTTTGGCAAGGCTGTTGATGTCACCCACCTAGAAATACACCTCCGGGAAGGTTGCAGCTCAGTAATCACCTTAGCATGTCCTGTGAGTGTGTACTGCTGTAGATTGATAAAGTAGCAAAGTAGGTGTTCTAACCCCAGACATTGGAACTGTGTGTCTGTCTATGTAGAGAGCAATGCATTTTAGTGTAGCCACACAAATTACAATTCCTATACTTGACTTTGGCAAGGCTGCTGATATCATCCACCTAGAAATACACCTTCAGGAAGGCCATAGCCCAGTAATCACTGTAGTGCATCCCATAACTGTGTACTGCTGTAGAGTGATAAAGTAGCAAGGTAGGTGTTCTAACCCCAAATGTGGCAACTGCGTCCATCTGTCTGTGTATAGAGCAATGCTTTTTATGGTAGCCACACTCCTTACAACTCCCATACTCAACTTTTGCAAGGCTGCTGATGTCACCCACCTAGAAATACACCTCATGTGAAGACTGTAGCCCAGTAATCACCCTAGTGTGTCCTGTAACTGTGTATTGCTGCAGAGTGATAAAGTAGCTGGGTAGGTGTTCTAACCCCAGATGTGGCAAATGTGTGTGTCTGTGTAGAGAGCAATACATTTTAGGGTAGCCACATGAATTACAATTCCCATGTTCGACTTTGGCAAGCCTGCTCATGTCACCCACCTAGAAATACACCTCCGGGAACACTGCAGCTCAGTAATCACCTTAACATGTCCTGTAATTGCATACTGCTGTAGAGTGATAAAATAGCTAGGGAGGTGTTCTAATCCCAGATGTGGCAGTTGTGTGTGTGTGAGTGTGTCTCTGTCTGTGTAGCGAGCAATGCATTTTAGTGTAGCCACACGAATTACAATTCCTGTACTTAACATTGGCAAGGCTGCTGATGTCACCCACCTAGAAATACACCTCCGGGAAGGCTGTAGCTCAGTAATCACTGTAGCACATCCTGTAAGTGCGTACTGTTGTACAGTGATAAAGTAGCTATGTAGGAGTTCTAACCCCAGACATAGCAACTGTGTGTCTGTCTATGTAGAGAGCAATGCATTTTAGTGTAGCCACACAAATTACAATTCCTATACTTGACTTTGGCAAGGCTGCTGATGTCATCCACCTAGAAATACACCTTCGGGAAGACTATAACCTAGTAATCACTGTAGCATGTCTCGTAACTGCATACTTCTGTAAAGTAATAAAGTAACTAGGCAGGTATTCTAACCATAGACATGGAAACTGTCTGTCTGTGTAGACAGCAATGCATTTTAGTGTAGCCACACGAATTACAATTCCTATATTCGACTTTGGCAAGGCTGCTGATGTTCCCACCTAGAAATACACCTCCAGGAAAGTTTTAGCCCAGTAATCACCGTAGCATGTCCCGTAACTGTGTACTGCTGTAGAGTGATAAAGTAACCTAGGTAGGTGTTTTAACCCCAGACATGGCAACTGTGTGTGTGTCTGTCTCTGTGTAGAAAGCAATGTATTTTAGTGTAGCCACATGAATTACAATTCCTGTACTCGACTTTGGCAAGGCTGCTGATGTCAGCCACCTAGACATACACCTCTGGGATGGTTGTAGCCCAGTAATCACTGTAGCACACTGCATACTGCTATAGAGTGATAAAGTAGCTAGGTAGGTGTTCTAACTCCAGACGTGGCAACTGTGTGTGTGTCTGTGTAGAGAACAATGCATTTTAATGTAGCCACACAAATTACAATTCCTATACTCGACTTTGGCAAGCCTGCTGATGACACCCACCTAGGAATACACCTCTGGGAATGTAACAGCTCAATAATCACCATAGCATGTCCTGTAACTGTGTACCGCTGGAGTATGATTTAGAACTGTGGCAGGGTTCCATGGCAGTTCTGGATGTTTTTTGTGTGTGTCCATGTCTGTATATAGAGCTATGCATTATAGGCTAGTCACACTCAGTACATTTCACATGGCCCGTATTGGCAATCCAGCTGATGTCATTCTTTGTGAATTACAGCTTTGAGGAAGGATTTCCCTAGTAATCCCTGTGGTGTGTCCTATAACAGCTCCATGCTGTAGTGTGGTATAGACCTCTGTCAGGGTTTCTAAACCCACACATGTTGGTCGTGGATGTTTTGTGTGTATCTCACTGTTTGTGTAGGGAGCAATGCATTTTAGGGTAGTCACCCACAGTACATTTCAAATGGCCTACTTTGGCAATCCTGCTGATGTTATTCATTCTGGAATATACCTTTGGGGAAGGTGCACTTCAATAATGTGGATGGCACATACTATAACTGCATAGTGCTGAGGTATAATAAACTAGTTAGGTAGCGGTTCTACTCCCAGACATGACAGGTGTGTGTGTGTGTGTGTGTGTGTGTGTGTGTGTGTGTGTGTGTGTGTGTGTGTGTGTGTGTGTGTGTGTGTGTTGTGTGTGTGTGTGTGTGTGTGTGTTCGTATCTCGTATCCTGTATAGAGGTGGTTGTGAGCATGAGACACCTGTGGCCAATGTGGAGTGGGTTTTGCATAAGTCTTATATGGCAGCCCATGTCCACCATACAGGGATAACATATGTGAAATATCTGAGAGGCTGGGGTGCAAAGCCATACTGGTTCATGTGACATCAAGGCCAGGCAATCACATTTAGCAACCCCAGTATTACCCAGAGGAAACTCTCAATACATGTCTCATACGCACACACATGCCTAGGCAACAGCCAATATGTGGGTAGTACACTGCATATTGACCACTGATAGCAACCATCGAATGGTAGCAGTGGGCTACAGAGGGCATGTCCCCTGTCCATCTGTCCAACATGCACATACATGCTGACAGTGCACCTCCCCCATGTTCCCCAATGGACACCTGCACCACCTGTGGAGCCATCACATGTGTCCCACAATGGACATACCATGCCTGACAGCATGCCCTGTATGGACAGTTGCCACTGACACCAGGGAATGCTGTCAGCATGCCATCAATGTAGGTGCAGGTAAACCTGCTGCCCATTACCGGTCCCTGCCACAGGGGGCAAGACTGGCACATATGATGGTAATCTGTGTGCACAACATAGGCCAGACACTCCAGGTACAGATCTATATGTCACTGTACATGCATGTGGGAGGTGTGCACATCCCAGACACTGTCCATGTCATGGGGTAAGGAACACATACATGACAAGTGTTGCACAGCACTGGCCACACACAATAGTCACCCAGGTGACTGGATGGGGGATACAATACCCACCTGTGTGGACAAGAGAGGAAACTACGGCCCTGAGACACAGTGCAGATCATTATCATGTGGCCTGATGCCAAGGTATACCCATCGCATACCCTTGTATAGCCTGCTGCCACAGTCAACCACCACACACTCATGCAGACATGCACCCATGCATGTCAGTATTGGCACCCTGTGTGTTTGTCTGTGTGTTGTATGGTCCGTACGTTCACAGCCACACTCACTACAACCACCATGCACATACAGAAGCATGCTATCAGATGTCAGACACCTCCTCATATCCTTTGCCCATATCACCTCCATATGACCCATATGGTGCATGTGGTACCTGCACAGTGATGTGCTGTGGCAATCCTGCTACTAATGTGTTGTACCCCTGGTCCTGCCAAGTGTGTCAATGTGTGCGTGTCCCTGTGAGAGTGTGGGTGTGTTGACACTGGCACCTGTTCATGCTGACAGGCACGTGTACCTACGTATAGCTACCGTATCCCTGTTGCAAATGTCACGCACCATCACAGATATGTTCTGAGGGCTCTCCAACAAGTAACCTATGTGGTACATCCAATAACTGCATCGAGCTGTGAACACAATACATAGTTGTCAGGGGTTTGATACCCTGTGCTGGTAGGTGTTTAACACAAACAATCTGCAGTTTTACTCCACCACCCCTCCCTGACATGTCTTTACGTCTGTCTGTCTCTCCCACTCCCTCTCTGGTGGATGTGGAGACCTACACCAGTTTTGCTTAGGCAGCAGCATGTGTATTTGAAGTGATGCTCATGATCAGCTGATGGCATCTGCATAAATTGCAGCCCTCCCCTAGCTGATTGCATGTGGAACAGCTGTGGTAACAGTCCCATAGCCAATTGCATGGAAACACACTCTGATATCTAGAAACATCATGTTGGTGTTGGACCTTGTCATTCACTGTGAGCAGGAACTAGATCTGTTAGTTAGCAACCAGCATATGTGATAGATTGGGGATTTACCTTCAACAACATACAATGTGGAAACAGGGCAACACACAGGAGGGTGATGTGCCTGACCTGCCTACAGACTG
This sequence comes from Protopterus annectens, assembly GCF_019279795.1. Taxonomy (NCBI): domain Eukaryota; kingdom Metazoa; phylum Chordata; order Ceratodontiformes; family Protopteridae; genus Protopterus; species Protopterus annectens. Next base: position 1,075,661,384 of record NC_056735.1, read on the forward strand.
TAAGTGCTGCTATACTGCATGTGGCGTACTGTTGGTTTAACAGTGTGTGTGTGTGTGTGTGTGTGTGTGTGTGTGTGTGTGTGTGTGTGTGTGTGTGTGTGTGTGGATATGTCTTTCCTACATGTCTCCATACCTGCCATGTCAGTTCCATGTTTATGTGGAATCCCCATCTGCAGGGTCATCTGCAGACAGGGCAGTGTGTTGTGACATTGGTTCCATGTGTTACCTATGGAGCATCTATCTGTAGACTGCAGATGGTAGTGTGAGGACTGCAGTCTGTAGATGGTGAAAGCTGTGACAGTTACTGGCGTCTTATCCCTCATAGGACATATGTTGCCACTAACCCTGTTACAACAGTAAATGTATGAGGTAATCACAGCAACATGTCATTAGTGGCCCTGTGTATGTGCTGCCAGCCACAACTCTGCCAACCTGTGTACATATGTTGTGCATGACGTGGTGCGTATTTGCTGTACACCATAATTAGTGTCATCATATCCGCTAACATGCCAGTGAGATATCAGACCACCCCACATATTATCTACAGTAGAGGTTATATTTGATGACATAACCTGGACATTCTGTGGATGTTTGTACAGTCCTACTTGTGTGTGGGCATCAGTGTTACAGACAGCAGGTAGCAATTACTTTTACAGGAGAACCAGCACACTCAGGGCAGCTACATATGTGGAGGAGGTTTGGGAACTACAGACAGAGTGTGAGTAGAGCCGTGTTATGCTTTGTATAGTACTGATGTTACAGGGTGTGTGTACATACTACTTTACCTTGGAATGCAGTCTGTCTGCATAGCCCTCAACTGTGGGCCTATCCTCTTGGTGGCCAGAGGTGTGCCTAACATGTGTTGTCTGTCCACCACACAGTTCCTGTGTCTGATACCCCACTGGCAGTGTGTGTGTGTGTGTGTGTGTGTGTGTGTGTGTGGAGTGCTATCAGTACATGACCTACATATAAAGCTTTGCACATATGACATGCTGTGGGGGGTGTTCCATAGTGGGCTGTGAGTATATTATACTGCCATTGCTGCCATCAGTCCACGTCTGTTGTATCCCCCACACATATGGTGGGGCTAGTGCTATATATGTGTGGGCATTACCTACACAATATGTGTGTGCTCTTATGCACTCCAGAGGCCAATGTATGTAACAGTGGTATATGGGCCTGTATTATTGAGTCTGGGGGGCACAATAAATGACCCTGGCTGTTAAATATGTGGGGGTATCAGGGGTGAGCTGCCATAAGGTATCTGGATGTAAAGTGCCATATACTTCACCTATATGTACATCACGTACATATTTTCGGTTACTGCAAGCCTACTGCCACTTGCCAGATGGACTGTTCTGTTTGTCATTGTGCATGTGATGGTGTCAGTTATGCCTTGTTATGTCACAGTTACAACCCATGTGGTCAAATGATGTCCTTACCTCCCACTGCTATTGTGCAGAGTGTAGATAGTGGCTGCTGAACTATACACCTGCATTACACACTGTTGATCATTTGGTATCCTGTGGCCCAGTCAGTCCTCACTACTGTACAAATCTAAGGACTTGGCCTGGACAGTAACAGTTGTGAACCTTACCTGACTACTGCATTAGTATAACTGTTTCACGGTTGCATTCCTCTGTTTATATGGATGTCATTGTCTGAACAGCTATATGACATGGCATGTAGAACTATCATGGTACACAATGAAAGGTATTCCATTTCTGAAAACCTGTGTGTGGAGTTTGCCAAATGACCTCTCTGTGGGCATATGTTGCAGGCAATTGTCGTCATTTGTACGGGTGGCTCATACAGTGTCCGGTTGTTCAGGGATTAGCTGTAGGCATAGTGGCTATTCCATATTGTGTGCACCGACTACATATGTATCCTACCGTACATATATCTGCATGTGTATGTGTAGTCACATGTATGTATGTATCTGCATATCTGTGTCTGTGTATCTGTATTCTGGGGATGTTGCTGGCTACCACAGTTTACATTACCTATGGGAGGCCAACTGTACTGCATGATATGCGAACACTACCAACCTGACATCATACAGGCGGGATGCTGTACTCTTAACTTCCTGTGCCCATGTCATGTCAGGTCCTGGTTACGGAATCTGCAACACTTGGTAGTTTATTGCGGGGTGGATGTGTTTGGTCGCGGGGTGATGCCTACTTGTACATAAAGTATAGTGTGTGGGGCCTCTCAACTCCAGTAATGGTGCATGTGGACATATGCGTGTTTGTTAATCTGCCATTGCTCTCTACAGATGTATGGCCATATGTATCGATATATATATATATATATATATATATATATATATATATATATATATATATATAGATATACATATGTATATATATATATATGGGTCACCTTCAGATGCCCGACAATGCGTTTCGACGACACAGAATCCGACGGGACGAAAACACCGACAACTCAGATGACCGACAAGGTGAGAATCCGATGGACTCGGTAAGTGTGCGATAGAGTGAGGGATTTAGTGTTAGGGAGCGGACAGGTAAGTGTGCGATAGTGAGGGACTGTGGGTTTAGGGGTAGGTTAAGTAAGTTAGGGTTAGGGTGCAGGTAGGGTGTGTGTGCGATAGTGAGGGACTGTGGGTTTAGGGGTGGGTTAAGTGAGTTAGGGTTAGGGTGCAGGTAGGGTGAGTGTGCGGTAGTGTCGGACCTTGAGGTTAGGGGTGGGTAAGTGAGTTAGGGTTAGGGTGCAGGTAGGGTGAGTGTGCGGTAGTGTCGGACCTTAGGGTTAGGGTTTGGGTTAGGGATAGTGGATATGTTATGTAGTGTACTGTGTTGTTTACGTGTAGTGTGTTGGTGTAATGGTTTTCGGTGTTTTGCGTTGTCGGTATTTTTTGTTGTCGGTCTTTTGGTGTCGGTGATTTGTGTGTCGGCGAAACGCGATTTCGGGCATCTGAAGGTGATCCATATATATATATATATATATATATATATATATATATATATATATATATATATATATATATATATATGACATATATGTAACTATGTCCTTATATACCTACATAGCTGTAGATCTGCATACACATGTGCAATGCTGTGTATATGTAGACATATAGGTGTAGACACTTATATGTGTCGATGTAGCCATCAGCATGTATATATGTCCATATATAGTGATATATATGTATATAGTGTTAGAAAGCTATACATGTGTATATATATATATATATATATATATATATATATATATAAAGATATGTTGTAGCAGTGTAGATAGTAATATATTTACACACAAATACATCTAGATGATGGTATACATTCTCTGTACAGTTGCATGACTGGACTGGTTGATATGTTTCAGTTATTGCCCTGACTTTCTACAGCTGTAGTGGCCTACTGTTAGACTGTTGTAGCTGTGTTGCAGAGGGTCCTGGGGTCAAGAACTGCATGTGCTGGATATTGCATTGCACAGTATATCTGTTACAGCTGTGGTGGGGGGGCATAGTCAGTCATCACTAGGTTCCCCTCATGTGAGCCCCCACCCCCATCAGCCGTGCATAAAGTCAGTTATTTTGTGGTAGGGGTTCTGGTTGTTATTCCTATCTGGAGCTGCAATACACATATCTATCTGTATATCTATATGTATATATATATTTATATCTAAATATATGTGGACATATGTATCCAACCACCTACATACCATTGATGTGACATGATGTATGTGTGAGTCAGACATTTATATGTACCTGTGTATCTCTCTACATATACAGATCTATGACTGTCCATATGTCCATGCATGAGTGGCTCACAATATTGGCCTGCCACACATTCATCTGGCCAGTTGATGTGGATGATGTTAGGCATGTGGTCAGTCAGAAATGCCAATACATTACAGTTGCAGACATCGTGTTGTTCAGATTATGTGTATTACAGCAGATCACTGTTTAACTAGCAACGTTGTACATGTATATGAACAATATTTCACATGTATCCAGATATGTACCCCACTTTTGTCACACTGTGTCCACAATGTTTGCAATAAGAGGTTGAGTGTTGTGCTATTAGTACAATTCCCCTTATGCAGATTGACTGTGCTGCATGCTATATCTGAGTATACGTGGGATGTCTGCATATCCGACATGGTGTAGTGTTAATTCACTATAATTGTGGTATGTAGGGTCCTGGGTTAGAGCCATGTAGTGGATGTCTGTATATCCGACATGGTGTAGTGTTAATTCACTATAATTGTAGTATGTAGGGTCCTGGGTTCGAGCCATGTAGTGGCTGTCAATTATGTTGCAGGATTGAACAAGGGCAGTGGGATGCAGGATGATTAAGGCACTTGTAAGCAGTCGTGAGCATGTTTACGTGACGGTATGTGTCACCAACTGCAGATAACAGCCAGTTACACCAGGTTAGCCCCGACATTGATTACTTTGTATACACAGTGCTCACCATCACTCAAACACAGACCTCCAGTTACATATGCCTACAGGTAGCTTGCATCAGATTTGCTGAGCCTGGAAATGTAAACACACATGCTAGTGCTGACATATGTTTACAACAGCTTATTGCTGCTTAACCTAACTACTGCTGTGTGCATTATGATACTGACACCTCACATGTGCATTTCCTGCAGTACTCCTGTATATATATATATATATATATATATATATATATATATATATATATATATATATATATATATATATATATATATATATATATATATATATATATATATATGTGTGTTATTTTGTGGCCGCAGTACTCCAGTTCATGTATATATGTTATTCTGTGGGTTATGCAACATACATATTACCCATAACGTGGTTTGCCATGGGAAATGGTATGTCCCAGTACCTTCTCTGTGCCCCCCCCCCTCCTTTTTCGCTGACATTTATGGGCCGGTCCCATTAGAATGGGTTTATCCAACCATGGCACACCTCGGTCCATAATGTTGTACCCATCATTCCCCCCCCCTTCCCCCTCCACATCAGTCATCCTTCCTACAGGTTCTAGCCTAATCTAACCACACCACTACACATTGCCCACTCTCCACTTCTCGGGATCCTTTGCGTATGTTGTCTCAACCCATGGATCTTCAGGATTCCCACACATGTAGTCTGCGTACATACGTCACCATCTGTGCTTACTTTTTAGGCATAGTATGTTACCCCGAGGTCTCTTTTTGGCAGACGTTTGTGGATGTCTTGCCAGGGACAGATGTGCATTTGTTTAAGAGTAGACTTAGCAGGGTGACACTGTGTCTCCCACTGGTAGTATCCTGCCAGTAGTCTGGGAGCCAGTGCTGTGCTACGATTAGCAGTGCATATTATTAGATTTGCATGATAATCACCTTTTAGCATTGATTTCCCCTTCACCACTTGTTATGTATGTGTCATGTATCCTCGACACATGTGTACAGATGCTGACTGGGGTCCTGGGAACATCTACACTTTATTACATTAACACCTCACATCTGGACTTACTGCTGTACTCCGGTTCAGATATGTATGTTCTGTAGTCAGTTATGGTACATATGACTGCATACGAATGCCTTTCACAGGTTCAGTTTGGTTATACTATGGTGGGGACATGTTTACTACTACTACCCCATTCTTCTGTACGTCTGTCATGGCTTGGTGGATAGCTACTGGGACTATGGTGTATGGGTTCCTGGGATCGTGACCTGTATGACTGTTTATTTTGTTGCCGGGCTGACAAAGGCCCAGTAGATATAGAGTGATTAAGGCACTCTAAAGCAGTCGTATGGCTGTACACCTGCTTACTAGTGCGTACATATGCCTACTATTGCCTATTTGTGCTTACACCTTCTTACTAGTGCCTTATTCTATCTGACATAGATACGTCACATGTGCATTTTTTGTGGTACTCCAGTTCATATATATCAGCTACTTAGTGGGGCTTTGCAACAAAAATATTGGTTATAACATGCTTTGCCATGTAAAATAGGGTGTGCTACAGTGGGACCCGAGCCGAGAACGCCTGCTCATTGGTCAGATGCTCTACCCACTACACTATTGCTGTTCTCCTTAATTTGCATATTTCTAACATATTGCACTACCCATGTTTCCTTCCCCTGGCCCCTGAGCTGACCGTACACAGCATCTATCCATTCTCCAGTTGCTAGCCCAGCCATACCACACCTCCACACATTTCCCTCCCTGCACGTGTCGGTACTCCTCCATTATACTGTCTCGACCCCAGCTTCTGCAGGATCTTCATCCGTTTAGTCCATGTACATTTGAGCCTTCCCTTGATCCTCCTCCAATACTGGTGGGAACATCTATGTGACCCACAAAGTTTGGTTCATCCCGGCAGGGATGGAATTGTTGTTGTGTCACGAGTAGACTTTGCTGGTGTACACTGTTTCTCCCACTGGTAGCTTCCTGCCAAGGATTTGAGAAGCAGTGGTTTGCTCACACACCAGGCTTGCCTCATCTCCCAGTTCCGCGGATCCAATGCCCTAGGTGTGACATTCTGTGCATAAAGCACGCCCCCATGGCATGCACCATTTTTAATTCCTCTCTTCAGTATTGTGCAAGACTACTGTTCTCACAGTATGTGTGGACAGGCACTGTTCATTGATACACATAGACTGCTTGGAATACTGTGATTGAGCAATGTGCACCTGTTTGCTGGTATTAATCTTCATACTTACATACATTTCCTATACTGTTGAATGGCTGTGCTGGATGATATGTTTGTGATAACAGCAGCTGAATGTGTATCTGCCATGCCTTTGTGGTAACTCACTTAGACTATAGTGTGCAGGGTGGGGGGGTTGGAACCTGGGAGTGCTGATTATTTTGCTAATGGGCACGATGAGAGCTGTAGGCTACAGAGTGTCTAAGGCACTGTGGAGGAAGTGTAGGTGGGTATGCACTGGTGTGCATGAGGCTCAGCCTTGCTGACCTCCAGTTATGGCGTCTTACACTGAGTTGGCCTCCAAATTGCTTAACTGGTGTGGGCATTGCTTACCACCACCAAAAACAGGCGTAACCCCACTTGCTGCAGCATACCCCCACGCTACTTCATGTAGTTAGTTCACATTTGTTGTCCAGGACAATCCAACTGGATGCTTCCCCATTGTCAGTGGTGGCCCGGAGAGTGGAGCTCCACAGTAAACCCCAGCTACACATTACATGTACTACTGAGGTGTACACATTCATAGAGAGTAGCAGACTTACCATAGCTACGTACCATATTCTTCATGCTTAGTTCACATTAACATGTTGGTATTATACTTGCTTAGGTCAGGCTTACATGTCGGGTATGACTGCTGACAAAGGTCAGTTTAAGGTGAAGTGAGATTCCAGTTTAACAGTTCTGGATAGGTTACACACAGGTATTCAGGTTAGGTTTGGTTATGCCGTACATGTGTGGTAGAGTAGAAGAGAATATTGAAGGAGTAGGTAGGTAGGTAGAGGGGAGACATTGTAACTGTATAGTAGGCCGTTGGAATGATTGGTGGGGGAACAATAGGGAAGGTTTGCAGGATGTTGGTATTTGTATGTGAGGCAGGACTGAAGGTGTTGGTTTCACTAGTTGGTGTATGGGTATAGAGTGTTACTTGGGGGGAGGACTTCACCAGGTGGTGAGCATGTGCTGATCCAAGTGTGCTTGAGGTGTTCCTTCATGTGTTGTTTACATATGTCGTGTGGGTCAGCTGAGGTAATACACGTGGGTAGGGTGTTCCAGATTCTGCCAATATAGTTGGGGAAGATGGTGTCACCTACTTGTGACTATGAACATTAATAGTAATGAAACAGGGGTCGATAGATAAGTGGTGTTAATGGGGCACACAGAGGGGCAGATAGTAGGAGAAATGTCCAGGGATGTGCAGGAAGGCTGATGGAAAGGTCCACAGCTGGCCATTTCATCTACTGCAACAGCTGTGTATCTACACTGCATTTGGGGGTAGGTCTGGACACTCACACCCCTGGGTGGGGGTGTTGACAACAATAAAACCTTGTAATGCCAAGTAATTTGGCTTACATGCCTACAGTGGGATATGTTGTGACCATGTGTTATTTGGTGTTATTTAGTGGGATTTGCAACAACACATCTGGTTATACCGTACTTTGCCGTGTAAAATAGACTGTGCTGCAATGGGACTCGTACAGGGCATGGCTGCTCATTAGGCGGTGGCTCTGCCTAATGCACACTATTGCTTACATCCCTGGGGCGGTCTGTATATAACCACTCCAGCCAACACCTGCACTCCTAGGCCCATAATTGCATACCCATAGTCTCCATCCCGCACCTCCTCTACAACACTCATTCATACTCTGGGTGCAGGTCGGGTCTAAACACACCACTACACACTTCCCTCTCTCCACTTCACGGGACCCATCTTGTACATTGTTTCAACCCATGGGTCATCAGGCTTTCCCACCCTTGTAGTCCAGGTACATACATGCCCCGCCTTGATAAGTCATTGCATGGGCTGCCTCCTATTACAAGACAATTTTTGGGGTGTCCCGCAAGGGACGCTCTTGTCTCTGGTCCAAGATTAGATTTAGCAGGTCTACTGTGCCCCCCCCTCTTGTTGTATTCTGCCTGTGGTTTGGGAAGCAGTGGATTGTTTACATTATCTGTGTGTTTGTTTGTATGTTTCCCCTGTCTGGCTGGGGGGGGGGGGTGATGCTACATGTTACACGTTTGTTGATTGGGCCCCTCACCCCCATTGGCACGGCCTGTGAACATATGTAATTCTTAAGTGCTGTATCATATCATAGCTATATATCCTAAAATATATGCACACATATATATATATATATATATATATATATATATATATATATATATATATATATATTTACATATATAAATATATATATATCTAACGAAATCTGGATGTATGGGTGTCTGCATATGTACATATCATGTGTGTATTTATATATATATGTCTGTCTATGTATGTATACATTTGTACTACAGAGATGGAGAGGTATATATCTATTTAGTTATGGGTATATACATATTTAGTTACATTTCCCATAATGGTGACTGGTATTGCTGGATACTGTGTTTCATGTGCATACCAGCCAACCATGTGTGCCACATATGCTTTGCGATACCTACTAAATTCGTTAGTGTACACGGAGTCACACGTGTAATCTGTTGTTAGTACCAGGAATACATTCGTCCCATGCGGGACAACCCGAACATTGGGTATTCAACTTTCGCCTACAACCAGAGTTATATAGGTACCCATGGCTATGTGCATGGACTACGGCGTGTGACAGACCTAGGATACTTGGGTCAGGAAAACATACGGGATGGGTCCCGAGTGGGGGTGGAGGGGGGCAATGTGTGGTGGTGTGGTAGCTATAGGCTGGTAACCAGGGTAGGGATGGTGGCTGCATGTGTGCAGTGGGTGGGGGGAAGCATGTCTGTGGGTAATGAATGTATGGGTCGGGGATGGCCTGGGTTGGATGGGCCTGTACTGCTCAGTCCGCCTAATGGGTGGGGGAGAGATGTATGTGATGTCAACATGTGAAACATAACAGAGGGCTAATTTAAACCCCTATTTCAATGACACAAATACAATACAATAAGCTTGGTAGTGTATTGCAGGGGCAGATGTATTTGGCTGGGTGTGGGGGTATGGCAATTCATACATGACGTATATTGTTTGGGGCCTCTCAAGCCCATTAAAGGTGCATGAGGACATATATGTTTCTGTTCATCTACCATTGCTATCTACAGATGTCTGGCCATATATACCTCTGTGGGTATATATATTTGCTTACATATTTCTAACAATGTCCGTATATACCTACGGAGACATATATCTGCATCCATATATGTAACTTGCTGTGTATATGTGGACATATAGCTGTTGACATATATATATATGTGTAGTTGTCGGCATTTGCATGTATATCTTTCATATATTTGTATAAATATATATATATATATATATATATATATATATATATATATATATATATATATATATATATATATATATATATATATATATGGATATATATATATATATATATATATATATATATATATATATATATATATATATATATATATATATATATATATATATATATATATATATACATATATATATATATATATATATATATATATATATATATATATATATATATATGTGTGGATACATCTATAGATATGTTGTATCTGTTTACATAGTAACATATTTGCACACACACGTCCATCTAGCTCTAGGTATAAATTCTCTGTACTACTGCATGACTGGACTGGGGTTATGTTTCTGACAACATACAATTTATGCATATCTGTCGTAGCTTAGTGGTAAATCATTTTGTGTATGGTGTGCATGGTCCTGGGTTCTGGACTTGCAGAAGCTGTTTGTTTTGTTGCTGGGCAGAACACCGGCTGTTGGGTATGGTGTGCTTAAGGCACTTTAAAGCGGTTGTAAGCGGGTTTGCGTGGAGGTAAGCACTGCTAACTTCCGGTCACAGTGTCTTACACCCAGTTAGCATCTTATTTGCTTAATCTGTGTCAGCAGTGCTTAACCCCATGCAAACACTTAAAAACCTCAGCTTTTGCCGGCTAAGAACTTGCTGTATTCAACTGGACGTATAAGAGAATTTAAGTACCTTTATCTGCACTTTTTTTTCAAAAAATACAGTATTTAAATTGATTTTAACTGTGTTGCAGGAATATTAACTGAACTGGAAGTTAGTCAGTGTTTGCTAAATTTTGTTATTTGCTAGTAATTACAGGTGTGGGGTAGCCACATTCTTTGATTTCCTGTCCTTGCCTATTTAAGTAGTACAGTGTGAAATATTTTCTGCTTAAAAACCTCAGCTTTGGCCGGCTAAGAACTTGCTGTATTCAACTGGACGTATAAGAGAATTTAAGTACCTTTATCTGCACTTTTTTTCAAAAAATACAATATTTAAATTGATTTTAACTGTGTTGCAGGAATATTAACTGAACTGGAAGTTAGTCAGTGTTTGCTAAATTTTGTTATTTGCTAGTAATTACAGGTGTGGGGGTAGCCACATTCTTTGATTTCCTGTCCTTGCCTATTTAAGTAGTACAGTGTGAAATATTTTCTGCTTAAAACCTCAGCTTTGGCCGGCTAAGAACTTGCTGTATTCAACTGGACGTATAAGAGAATTTAAGTACCTTTATCTGCACTTTTTTTAAAAAAAAATACAGTATTTAAATTGATTTTAACTGTGTTGCAGGAATATTAACTGAACTGGAAGTTTTGACTCTGCTCTTCAGTTAGTCCTGCCCACCGTCCCTGTTTTTGTTTTGGTGTTAATCTTAGTGGCCTTGAAACTGCCCACCCCTCTTGTTAATCTGTGTTTGGATACTCCTTCTGGGCCCATCTCATTTGCTCACTCAACTGAGTGCAGTGAGATCATATTCTGATTTCAGGCACTCCTACTGTGTAGAAAGAGAGCATCTGGGAAACAAAAAAAAAATAAGCTTGTTTCCTGCCTTTCCTGTTAAGTGGTATAGACTATTTGTAGGCTTCTGAGCCCCCAAGCCCCTCTGTGTTGGAGGGAAGCCTTCTAGCTTAGTTTTTTTCTTAAAACTAGCCAGATTTCTAGTTTCAGCACTCAAATCTGTTTCTTTGATCTCAGCACTTGTTCAGAAAAAAAAAAATTAATCTGCTTTTACTGTACTTGTGTTTCTACCTACTTTATTTTACTTTTGCATCATCTTAAAAGTACTCAGTTGTATTTATTACTGCTTGGTGTAACTCATTCTAAGCCTTTTGGTTTAAACACTTGGGCTTCGGACCAGTTGTTTTGCACTGAGAGGGTTTGTGGTCTGCCCTGTAGTGGCAGAACAGGTAGCTTACATCCTTCTAGGTTGGGAACTGCTGATTGAGGGTTCAGTGTCTGTTATTCTAAAAGTGTATTAATTCTGGTTTAAGCACTTGGGCTTTCAGGCCAGTTATTTTACATTAAGAGGGTTCTTGGTCTGCACTCTTGTGGGAGGAGAGGCTGGACTCTGCCCTTCTGAGCTGGGAATTTCTGGTTAAAGGCTTATAGTGCATGCATATCTGAACTGCTTCTTACTGAAGTTGGTGCGCCTTGTTTGCTGTGGCATAGACTGGATTCAGGCCTGCTGGATCTAGCTTTGTTTGTGTAACCTGAGCACTAATCCAGGCATTCTCTAAAGTATTCAATTGTATTTATTACTGCTTGGTAGTAACTTGATTAAACTGTAGCTATCATTCTAAGTCTTTTGGATTAAGCACTTGGGCTTCAGACCAGTTGTTTTACATTAAGAAGGTTTGTGGCATGCACTGTGGTGGCAGGACAGGTAGCTTTCATCTTTCTAAGTTGGGAACTGCTGATTGAGAGCCCAGTGTCTGTTATTCTTAAAGTGTATTAGTTCTGGTTTAAGCACTTGGGCTTCAGGCCAGTTATTTTACATTAAGAAGGTTCGTGGTCAGCACTCTTGTGGGAGAAGAGGCTGGACTCTGCCCTTCTGAGCTGGGAATTTCTGGTTAAAGGTTTATAGTGGCTGAATATTTTAACTGTATCTTACTGAAATTGGTACACCTTGTTTGCTGTAGCATAGACTAGATCCAGGCCTGCTGAATCTAGCTTTGTTTATATGCTTGTTGTTTGTTTCCTTGTTATTTCCCTGGAACGCTAATTCCACCTAATACGCAGCTTCTCAGTGCTTCTGTGGATCACTAGTGATATCTGCATTGCTTACTGTACTTATTTCCTTGTTTCACTTGAAAGAAAGTTACTGTTTGTTGTTTTTGCACTTAAGTTACCTGGCACTTGCTCACTAAAGCAATTATATAAGTCAGCACTAAAAATTAAAAGCACTACACCCTCACTCCCCATTGGCCCTTGTTTTCAATTATTAAGAAATTCCCAATATTATTCTAGCATGTCCAAAGGTCAGTTGTCAATCTCCTCTCTGGTCCAGCTGATGAATCTGGAAATCTTGAGGCAATGTTACAACTGCCTCATGTACACAGACAACCCTCTCCTCCTCCCAACAAATTCCAACACATGTGAGAGATGCAACCATATAGCCAAACTGGAGGCTAAGCTCTCTCAACTCAGTACTGGCATAACCAGTCAGGAGGAGAAGGAAACCACACTCACTACAATTCCAGTCTCACATAGACCTACCACGACAGCAAACCAAACACATAATCACACAAAAACATACTCAGAGGCTCTAAATAAAGATCTGCCTAAGCAGCAGAGACCTCCAAAGCAGACACCCAAGCAACCGCTACCCCAAAACAAAGCACGTGCAACAAATATCTCACAAAGCCAATGTGCCAAACAGTCACAGCCCTTAAGACTAAACAACACACCTGATACACTTGTAATAGGTGACTCTATCATCAGGCACACTGACGTCTTGCTCACCAGGCTGAACAAGGAGAGGGTCACGGTGAGCAGCCTGTCGGGTGCTAGGATCCACCACATAACACAAGCACTCAGGTCACTCCAAGGCAAGTACAAATATGACTCAGTCATTGTCCATGCTGGTGTGAATGACCTGAGACGTACCTCCCTGGACTACATGAAAAGAGACATAAAGGAACTCTCTGAGCATGTAGCCCAGGCCGGTATGACCCTGACCTTGAGTAGCATCTTACCCTCACCAAGAATGATGCCACAATATGAAGACAAGATGATCATTTTCAACAATTGGCTTAAGTACTGGTGTCATTCAAAGGGGATCCAATGCCTGTCAGCTTGGGATGATATGCTCAACAAGCCACGATGCTTCACTAGGGACGGCTTGCACCTGTCACCCCTGGGCTTTCGGATATTGGCAAAGGCTCTTGCTACCCCCATAGTGCCTTTTTAGGCAAGGCTCAAAAGACAAACCCACCTCCATAGGTATCACAAGGGATAAGAAACTTAAGAATAATGCTACTCAACGCCAGAAGTCTAAACCTCAAGATGCACGCACTCAAAACTCTCCTTAGCATGGAGAACATCGATATCTGTGCAGTAACAGAAACCTTGTTCAGGTCTCCTGAGAGCACCCCAGCACTACCAGGTTATACCTCATACCATGCTTTTCGGCCCCAAAAGTTGGACCGAACCACAAAAGTAGGGGGAGTATCGATATTCATCAAAGATACCCACACCTCCAGGTTAGTGGCAAAGCACGAAGCATCAGAGACTATCCATGTGCAACTAACAGTGGGTAAAACTGCCTTCTAGTTTATAGCCTGCTACAGACCACCCTCCCAATCCCAGGAACCCCACTCGGCCTTCCTGAGAACACTGCAAAATATGAAGGTCTCTCCAAACACCATTATATTGGGTGACTTCAACTACCCAAACATAGACTGGGAGCATTACTCTAGCTCCAACACCCTAGCCCAAAGGTTCCTAGAATTTATAAACTCAAATGCTATGTAACAACTTGTTACCACTCCCACAAGAGGGGAAAACATACTGGACCTGATCATCACCAACATGAGGACTCTGTGCTCCAGACCAGAAGTGTATCCCTCACTGGTAAGATCAGACCATAAACTAATCTCACTGGATATTCACATCCAGACCCCACCCCCTGCCCAGAAAACCACAGTGAAAAACTTCTCTAAAGCAAATTTCACACTCCTCAAAACCAAGGTGGAATCTTTTAAAGCCCCTGGGCCTGTGGAAAATACGGCCCAGACTGCAGAATCCTTTATAAATGCATTCTATGAACACCTTCAGGAATGCATGGATCATGCGATCCCAAATAAAACCAAGACCCAATCCTCCAAAGGCAGACGTCCTGTCTGGCGGAACCCAGCCATAAACAAACTATACAATAGAAGGAGGAAGCTACTAAATGATAGAGCAAAATCCCAAAAAGGGAAGGCATCACTGATCAGTATTAGCAAAAAACTACTGGCACTCATAAAATTGTCTAAGGCCAGCTTCGAGAGAAAAATTGCACAGGACACTAAGGATAATCACAAGGCTTTCTTTAGTTATGTTAGGAACCTGGGTGGTAATTCCCAGATATGCTCAGAATTAGCCCAAAATGACAAAAAATACACTGAACCCACAGACATTGCCAACATCCTAGCTGACAGGTTCAGCGCAAACCCCCCCCCCCCACCAAAAGGGCAAATATCTATCCCAGCAGAGAGCTGCTCCCCTGACATCTCAGATGCTCAGGTAAGATCCGCCCTCTCCAAAGCAAAAAACACAGCATCAATGGGACCAGACGGTGTCCCGGGCTGCGTCCTACATGAACTCCAAGAAGAGATAAGCCCAAACATAAAACTACTGTTCAATCTCAGCCTTACTACAGGATATGTGCCCAAAGAGTGGTGTACAGCAACAGTGGTCCCTCTCCATAAAGGTGGTGCCTCAACGGATCCTGGAAACTATCACCCCATAAGCCTGACTAGCTTAGTCTGCAAAGCTATGGAAAGGATTATCATGGACCTCATATATAAAGATATTGGGGACCTACAGACACTGGATCCTACCCAGTTCGGCTTTGTTAAGGGCAGATCCTGCCTCTTAAACCTGGTTGATTTCTTTGAAACAGTCACAAAGGCCATTGACGAGGGGAAGGTGGTCCACACAGCCTACCTGGACCTCGCAAAAGCCTTCGATACAATACCCCACTCGGGCATTATAGATAAACTCACCAGCTTAAATATAAACCCCTATGTCACTAGATGGATTGCAAACTGGCTCAAGGACAGAACCCACATGGTTAGAATTGCTGGAGCCATGTCAGACTCCAAACCAGTTACAAGTGGTGTCCCATAAGGCTCAGTCCTGGGACCTCTCTTGTTCGGTATATATTTCTCGGAGGTACAGGCCAACACGGAAGGACTGTGGCTGACCAAGTTCGCAGATGACTGCAAACTGGGTGCCATAATCGACTCTCCAGCCGACACAAGCATCCTCCAAAAGGGCCTCATAGAAACAAACAACTGGTGCCAGAGCCATGGCCTCAAGCTAAATGCCAAAAAGTGTATAGTCATCCCCTTTGGCAAAAACAAAGTGCCCACAAATTACCACATAGGTGGTAATCTATTAAGTACAGAAGAAGTAATTAGGGACCTGGGGACCCAAGTTGATAGCAATCTCTCATTTGACAACCACGTGGCCAAAGTGGTTAGAAAAACATTTTATATAGCCCACCTAATCATGAAGGGATTCACATCTAGATCAGGGCAGGTCATCGTGCCTCTTTACTCATCCCTCATCAGGCCCATAATTGAGTACAATGCCCCTTTTGGGATGTACCTTACCAGTCACCTGCAGCAACTGGAAAGACCCCAAAAGTACCTCACCAAGAGGATCAAAGGGCTCAAACAGATGCCATATGCTGCCCGGTTAAAGAAACTCCAGCTCTACTCAGTGGCATACCGCCTGTTCAGAGGCGATCTGTGCCTGACGATAAAGCCATGTCCAACCGGAATTAATGGACATGCTGCACCTCAGAAAATCCAAATCCCATCGAGTTACGCGCTCGAGAGACTTGAACCTCAGCACTGAAATAAATAGGACATACTGGAGGGACAGATTCATAACCCAGAGGCTCCCTTCACTCTGGAATAAAATCCCAGTCCAGGTTAGGCAGAGACCCTCATTGACTCTCTTCAAGAGGAATCTTGATGAGTGGATGGGAGATCGTAGGATTACCCCGGGTATCACTTCTGTGTCACTGTTAGACAGAGGCACAGTATACTAACCTCGAAAAAGGGCATAGCAAAATAAATTTAAAATGGGTGGCAAAAGCCAAACACATTCTGGCTAGGCTTATAAATGCCCTGGGGCAGATAGCCTAGTATGAACCTATGAACCTATGAACACACTTGCACACACTTACTGGTGCTTACATATGCTTACTACTGCTTATCTGTGCTTACACCTGCTTACTGCTGCCTTATACATTATGATACCGACTGTTCACATGTGCATTTCCTGCAATACTCGTGTTCATACAAATCTGTATTATTTAGTGGGTTTTGCATTACAAATATTGCTTATACCATGCTTTGCCATATAAAATAGACTGTGCTGCGCTGGGACTCGAACTGGGAATGTCTGCTCATTAGGTGAACACTCTGCCCACTACACTATTGCTGACATGCTTCATTTGCATATTTCATCCTTGATTTCCTTTTCAGCCTTTTAGGCTGCTTTCACCATGGCTAAGCAATGGGCACATCTGTGCACCTACTGTTAGCTGTACTCAGAGCTTTAGACACCAATATGGGGGTTTCTTCTTTTGATATTGTATGTCCTGTTGCTGTTGTACATATGGGGACTGTTGGTGGGGATATGTGGACACCTATGAGTGGTATCACTCATTTATTTCCACTTTCTGCTGTTGGCATTGCAGGGCATGTTTATTCTGTGGGCTCTGCTCTCAGACATGCTCCCTGCACTCGTACACGTTCCATGTAAGCCTGGGGGCTCGGGCAGTGTGCCTTCATTACTATGCATGGCACACTGCCGTCCTGCTCCTAAGCAGCTGCTTCTGTGCAGGCCTGGACTAGTCCTGCATGGAAGTTTAGTAAATTCGGGGGTCTATACTTGACAGTGGTGTGGCTGAGAAGCCCACACTGATCCATCTTTTTTAGTTTCAAAAAGTCTTTGGAATGGACCCCATTCCCAAGTCAAAGTATGATTCAAGTTCGTGAAATTAGTGTTGTTCAATCTTTGATGTTAGCCAGAAGTGTTCTTTACAATACCTACAATGTGCCCAGTAATGATTCCTTCTGCAATGCGTATGGAGTTCCATGTATCAGTCATATATCTAAGTTGTTGTTGTGTCTTTCCGCTTTTCCCAGTTAGGGGTTGCCACAGCGGAACTCCGGTCTGCTAATGATTGGTAGTTGATTTTTGCATGCCGAGTTACCAGCCCTGATGCACAACCTTCAATGAACGTATCATGCATGTCTCCACGCAGAAGACGCTCTAGCTGAGAATCGAACTGGACAGCGTCTTACTGTGAAGCGACAATGCTACCGCAGCACCACCACCGTGGATATCTAAGTATGATTGTAAATTCTTTTTTATAAGACCTGTTGCTACTACTGCTATTGGAACTGTCTACTGTACGGGTATCCTTTTTCCACATTGCCCTTGTTTCTGCCTGCAAATCCTAGTATTATATGATTATGTTTCTCTTTGTACATAAGACACTGTAGTCACTGAGTGTAGTTATTTCAATGATTTATTTATTTATTTATTTATTTATTTATTTATTTATTTATGTATTTATTTATTTCATATTTTGTTAACCAAGTTAGTCCAACTGGGCCAGGAGCCCATTTTCAGTAGAGACCCAAGGAGAAAAGCTCCAGTACATGATAAAAAAATAGTACAGTAGAAAAGAACTTAATGGTTTTACATAGCAATTAAGCTCTGAATACAATGAAATAATTCTAATACAGAGATATCTTTCTAATCCAAGGAGACTTAATGTAGAGCAACAACTATATATTTGAATACAGTGAAATAAGTCTAATACAAATATATCTTTTTAATGTAAATGAAAAATTAATATAGAGCTACAACTATGTACATATATACAAGTAATGAAGAAGTTAAGGTGTGTGAGTGTAAATTAGGTGTTAAGCAGGAGAATTATGAGGAGGTGGAGTGAGATGTTTATAAGGAAGCAGTGGTGATACAAAAGTATGAATGGTTAGGTAGGGTCCTGACAGTGGCAGGACTTTGTGTTGAGCAGGTGTAGTCTAAGCTCCTTTTTAAAGTGATTGAGGTGAGGGATAGCTCTTATGTGTGAGGAGAGTTTATTCCAGGCTTTGGCTCTTTGGCTACAGTGCATTTATATAGACATTTTCCAGCATTTTTATTAGGTTTGTAAATGCTGAGGAGTTGCTGATTAGATATACTGAGAGGATGAGTGGAGGTGTAAGAGGATACAAGGGAGGAGAGGGATGGACAGGAAGATGGTTTGCATAGTATGGAGTGTGTGATTTGAAATTGTGATAGTAGGAGCTGTTGGGGGAGTTCCAGCCATTGAAAAAAATTGAGGGCAAGACAGTGATTAGAGTTACAAGAGGAATTAGTGGCAAATCTAGCTGTTTTGTGATGTTTGTTGGAGTTTATATAGGGCAGTAGATTGTATGTTAGTTAGGATTAGAGCAGATAGAGAAGGGAGGGGAGGAGGAGATCCTGATCCAGGGAGACACTACAGTTAGAAGTGAGAAATTTTATATTACGGTATAGTAGATCAGGTTTTTGGTTTTTTTGTTTAATACTTTGAAGGATATGTAAGTTAAGTTTAGTTTATCAACTATGATGGTGCCAAGGAGTTTAGTGTGGGGTTCAGGTTTAATGATGGTCATGTTAGATGATGTGATTACAAAGGCTGATTTATGTTGAGAGAGACAGAACAGGGGAGAAATAGGAGGAGTTTAGATTTTTTTAGGGTTTAGGATGAGCTGATTATGAGAGAGCCACTCTTCAATTGATAGAAAATAGTCTTGGTTATGAGTATGGAGGTCAGAGATAAGTGTAGAATCATCGGCATATTGAATAAGGGAGGATAATTTGCAAAAGATGTTGAGGTCATTGGTGAAATTATTGAACAGAGGGGGGCCCAAGACAGATGCCAGGGGCACTCCAGATGTGATGAGTGGGGGGGGGGGCAGGAGGAGAGCCATCTGATAGATTGTTGCCGGTTGGAGTAGTAGCTAGATAACCAGATAAGGAACTGAGCAGAAAGATTGAGGTTAGCTAGTTTAGATAAGAGTATAGGGTGAGAGACAGTATATACAGGCTTTGGACAAGTCACGAAAAAGACAGGAAACAAGTTGGTTATTGTTTCTGGCCTCCACTACTATATGAGTAAAAGATATGAGTGCAGTGGCAGTACTGTGGTTTGGCTTGAAGCTATGTTGAGTGGGTGTAAGAAAGTTTTCCTGAAGGTGAAAATTGAGCAACTGAGTGTGAATACATTTCTCAAGTATTTTTGAGAGAGAGAAATTGATGGCTATGGGTCTGTAGTTGGATGGGTCAGTAAAATTCCCCCCTTTATGCAAAGGGATGGTGGATAAGGATTTCCAAATGTCTGAATCAATCTACTTTTGTCTTCTTTTCATGGACTACTATATCTGGTTTTCTCGCATCTATTTTTTGAACTATTGATAATGGGTGGTCCCATGTGATATAAAGGTAATCATTTTCTATAATGCTTTGTAGCTCATGTTTTCACTGTTTCTCAGCTACTTCAGTATTATAATGTTTGCATAATTTCCAATGCAACAGTCTTGCCACATTATTATACCTTTAAGTATACAGTCCTTCTGCCATTAGTATATCACAATCAGCAACAAGATGTGTGACTGTTTCTAATTCTGTTTTACAAAAGCTACATTTGACTGTTTCTTCCACATGTTCAATTGTCCTTGAAAACCAATGTGTATGCAGTCCACTATACTGGACCACCAATATTAACATTTTGTTTTTTGGTTTAAATTCACCTCTCCTTAACCATTCCTGCATTCAGTCCTGATCAACACGAGGTTGTTTCAAGAGTTTTCTATGCTTGCAGCTATATTTATGCATTTTCTTCTTTTCTTGCCTTCTCATCTGATCCTTCACTTCATATTCCTTCTTTTGTTTTTTTGGCACATTCAGTAGCTGCCTGATTTTTATCTGTTTCTGGTTTGATTTCCATTCCCACTTGACACCAATATGCTTCTGCTAAATAAAGCAGAGAGGTCAGCTCACGTTTTAAAACTTTTACTACATTTGGGTCTTGTGAGTTCAAGAGATATGTATGCAGTCCTACAATTGCAGAACTATACATATAATCAATTTCGAGGAAGCCCATACCTCCTTCAGAACAGGGAATATATAATCTTGGTATACACTGATTTTTTAAATAATTTGATAAGCATGAAGCATCCTTCTTGTTTTCCAGTCCAACCAACACCTGTTGGGGCCAGTCAGTCACTCCAAAATTCTAAGGACAGGAACAGCAAATTGATTTATAGCTTGGTCTTTCTTCCTAGATTTCAATGCTGTTTTCAGTATTGATTTTAGTTTTCTAAAATATTGTTTACCAAGTTTTATTTGCATTTGTTCATGTTTTATTGTTGATCCTTCATCAGTTCCCAAATATTTATACACTCCCTCTTGTTCAAGTTCTTTTATATCACATTCCTGTTCCAGAATGATGTTTTCTTGGTGCTGCAGCTTTCCTTTATTATTAACTTAACTGCAAAGTGGTCTGTCACTGTTTCATGGTCGCTGTAATGTGATCGAGCAGTGTAGGCTGTAGCTTATACATTTTTAAGCACTCTATATCCATGAATGTGGGATACTGTCAAATGCTTTTTATAGTCTGTCCATGCCATACTTAGATTCTTCCCCATTTTTACTGGTCCCCATTATGATATTATTTAGCAACAAATGATCCTTTATCCCATATGACTTTCTTTTATTACCCTTTTGTTCTAGTACCATGATTGAATTTTCTTCTAAATGACTATAAACTCTGTCAGGATCAATTCTGGTGTATAGTTTATACATTGTCATAGGGAAAGTTATTGGTCTATCATTTTTAGGATAACTTGCAGATTCACTCTTAAGTAGGAGCATTGTTTTTCCTGTTGTTAACTAGGTTGGTGTCTGTTCAGGGTGTGCATATAATTAGCTCTTACTCATGGCTAAATCTTTGTGCAAAGATGTTAATACTTTTAGCCAGAAGTAAGGTACTGCATCTAGGCCTGGGGGGTTTCCAGTTGGAGGCCTTTCTTAACTTTACTTCAATCTCTCTCTCTGGCCATTACTTCATCCCATTTCATATCCTGTAACTTCTTATTCTTTCTTTTACTTCTTCTATCCATTTAGCATCTTTGTTATATTCCACAGGATCTTCATAGATTTTTCTCCAAAATGTATCCATTTCTTCTTTTTTGTGTAGTTTTCAATTCCTTTTGCCTTGTTTCCTAATTCTCTTTAGAACCTTTTGGGGTCATCAATAAATTGCTTATTTTGTACTTTTCCTTTATAGTTAGCTGTGTATCTTCTAAGTTTTTATGCCTATGCTGAGATTTTTAGTTTATTTGCAATAGTGCAAGATAGATCCTGATCCATTATAATTGTGTGCATTGCTTTTATCATGTATATCTTTATGAGTATTTTTGTTGATCTGTTCCCTCTTCTATACTCTTCTAACAGTGACACTTCTTGTCTTAATTGCTTTATAGTTTTCCCTATTCGACACTTCCATGATGGTATTTGATTTCTCCCTTCCTTTCCCTTCCTACCCTGTGTCCTTGTGGTAGAATTTTATTTGTTATTAATTTAGCTGCACAGTAATATATCCTGTTTACTTCTGTTATATCACATGGATCCCTATGGACAGTCCTAATCACGGTGTTCATTTGTTTTATCAAACTTATGACTTTTGGGGTTTTATTGATCTTCTGTAGTCTATTTCTTTCATTGATCTTAACATGTCTATCTATCTCTATTAAATTAGAACCAGAATCACATTTATTGACCAAGTATGCATGCATACAAGGAATTTTACTCCGGTTTCAGTGAATCTCCAAGTATGAATTACATAAATGGCATACGTGCAACTATTAAGAACAAGATAAATGACATATGTGCAACTATTAAGAACAAGATAAAAAAGTAAATATGTATATACATATACATATACATACAAGGTGCAAAGTGCAACTTAGTGCAATAAATACTGAAATAAACTCTGAAAGAAACAAGTATTAACAATATGTAAGCAATACTGCAGAATCCTCAGAGGTTTGGGAAAAAGAATACCCCAACCTAATATGCTGAATTAACTGTTTATGAACTTGATGGTCTGTGGAACAAAAACTTTTCTTATATCTGCTTGTTTTGGTGTGCATTAATCTATAACACCTGGCTGATGGTAATAGTTCAAAAAAGATAGTGACCTGGATATGAAGGGTCGGTGATGTTTTTCCCTTCCCTTTTCATGACTCTGGAATAGTGCAGGTCCTGTAAGGAGGGAAAACTAGCACCAATTATATTTTTGGCAGACATAACTATTTAATGTAACCTATTTTTGTTATGATTAGACAGAGATCCAAACCACACTGTTAATGATGATCTGAGAACAGACTCAATAACTGCTGTATAGAGTTGAATCAATAGTTACTGTGGGAGGTTGAACTTCCTCAGCTGTCGCAGAAAGTGTATTCGCTGTTGTGCCTTTTTTATGATGGACCCTACATTGGTCTCCCACTTCAAGTCTTAGCAGATTATAGATCCCAACAATTTGAAGGATTCTACAACTAACACAACAGCATTAACTATAAAGAGGGGAGATAATATTTTACTACCAATCCTAAAGTCAATTGCCATCTCCACAGTTTTAAGAGTGTTCAGTTCCAGATTATTCTGACTACACCAATGGGCCATCTGTTCAACCTCTCAACTGTATGCAGACTCATCACCATTCCTGATGATAGTTGTAGTTTGTAGTAAGTTTGACAGAGGGGTCCTTAGAGGTATAATTAGTGTTGAGGGAGAATAGCAGTGGGGAAAGAACACATCCCTGGGGGGCACGTGCATTGATTGTGTGACAGCTAGATGTAAATTTCTCCAGTTTCACCTGTTGTTTTCTATTAGTTAGAAAATTGGTGATCCATTAACAAGTGGAAGCAAGAATGGAAATCTGAGAGAGTTTCAAGTGAAGAAGTTCTGGAATTATTTTATTAAATGCACAGCTGAAGTCCACAAACAGAATCTTTGCATATGTTCCTGGGTTGTCAACATGTTACAAGATATAGTGCAGCCCCCATATTAACTGCATAATCCACTGACTGGTTCTCTTGATAAGCAAACTGAAGAGGGTCCAATAAGGGAGCTGTAATATCCTTCAAGTGAGCTAACACCAACCTCTCAAAAGTCTTTGTGACCACTAGAGTGAAAGCAACAGGCCTGTAGTCATTCAGTCTTGTTATAGTGTATTTTTTAGGCACTGGAATGGTTGTGGCTTGTTTGAAACATAAGGAAACTTCACACAGCTCTAATGATTTATTAAAAATCTTGAGTAAAAACAGGAGTCAGTTGATTAGCACATGTTTTTAAACAGGATGGTGAAACTCCATCTGGACAGCTGCTTTCTTAATTTGCTGTCTTTAAAAAAAATTATACACATCCTCCACAGAAATAATTAATGCAGGCTGAATGTGAGAATGTGTGGAAGAGAGAGTCATATAAGTCTGAACACCGACAGAGCTGGTAACAGTGTTATTTGTAGCCTCAGGCTTATCAAATCTGTAGTAAAATGCATTCAAGTCATCAGGCAGCTAGTAATTAGCTGTGGTGTAGGGGGATAGTTTCCTGTGGTTTGTAATGTTTTGTAGACCTTTCCATGCTGATGCAGGATCATTGACTAAAAAACTTTTTTTCAGCTTTTCAGAATAGTTCTTTTAAGCCACTTTGATTTCTTTTGTCAGTGTGTTCCTTGCCTGTCTAAAAAGTGTTCTATCCCCACTTCTATAGGTATCTTCCTTGGATTGATGAAGCTGCTTAAGTTTAGCAGTAAACCAGGGCTTGCTGTTGTTAAATTTTAACCAGGTCTTAGTGGAGGCACACATATCTTCACAGAAGCTGACATAAAATGTTAGTGAGTCTGCCAGTTCATGCAAGTTAGTAGCAGAATCTTCAAAGACACTCCAGTCTGTACAATCAAAGCAGGCTTGCAGCTTCAGCTTTGCCTCAATAGTCCACCTTCTCGCTGTACTGATCACAGGTTTAACCAATTTCAACTTGTTCTTATAGATAGGAAGCAAATGAATCAGACAGTGATCAGAAAAGCCCAAAGCTGCATGGTTGACAGCACAATAAGCATGTTTTAACACTGTATAACAAATGATCCAGTGTGTTCCTGTCTCTGGTAGTACATTTTATATGCTGTGTAAATTTAGAAAGTTCATGACTGAGATTTGCCTTATTAAAATCCCCCAGAATAATCAGAAGGGAGTTTGGATAATTCTGCTCCAAGCACATTATTTGGTCAGACAGTTTTTGTAGTGCTGCCCTAACCTAGGCTTGAGATGGAATGTAAACACTAACCAGAATAAATGAAGAGAACTCCTGAGGTGAATAAAAAGTTTTACAATTAACACAAAGCATTTCTAAGGGCAGCACATTTTACTCAACACTGTGACATCATTACACCAACCTTCATTGATATAAAAGCAGATTCCACCTCCTTTACTCTTCCCTGATGTCTCCAATACCCTGTCTGCTCTGTAAAGTTGAAAGCCAGGCAGATGTAATGCAGAGTCTGGAATGGATTCATTTAGCCATGTTTCCGTGAAACACAGTACAGAAGAAAATGAAAAATCCTTATGAGTTTCATTGAGAGGTAACAGTTCATCTATCTTATTGCATAGGCAGCAGAGTTTTGCCAGATGTAAACTTGGGTGACCATTCGAAAACCTCTCTGTCTCAGCCTAACTAGTCCACCAGCTTGCTTCCCCATTTGCGATGCCTGTGTCTAACTTTGCTGCTGATAGCTGCTGCTCCTCCAGCTAGAATCTCCAGAAAATGTCTTAATTATGAAAAATCTGGTGTCAAATTGCATGAAATGAATTGGCAAACATTTAACAATTCTTCACGAGTATACTTAATTACTGTTGAACACCAAACAATAGGACAAATAAATAAAAATAAACAATAATAATAAACAATAATATTAAAGAGCACTGAACTGAGGCTACCATTCTCGGGCCCATCATGTTTTTTTTAAATCAAGCAACTCTTCTCTTAGCTCATTTTCTTCCATACTGAGGACACATCCCTTGTTTTCCATTTCCTGCAGACATTCTATAGAAAGTTCTATTGCATCTTCCTGTGGCACATTCTCTTCAATTTCATTCTGTGTCATCTGTTGTTCTGTCATATGGGAACTCACTGGCTTAGGTTCATAGGTTCATAGGTTCATACTAGGCTATCTGCCCAAGGGCATTTATAAGCCTAGCCCATAGTTATGTGGCTTTCGCCACCCCTTTAGTTTGAATAAAAACTATGCCTATCATTTTTCTGTGCCTCTGTCAAGCAGTGACACTGAAGTAATCCCTGGGGTATATCTGCGATCTCCCATCCATTGGTCAAGATTCCTCTTGAACAAGGCCAGCGAGGTGCTCTGCCTCACATGTACCGGGATTTTGTTCCACAGCATAGGGAGTCTCTGGGTGACGAATCTGTCCCTCCAGCACGTTCTATTTATAACCGTGTCAAGGTTTAAGTCTCCCGCCCTTGTGGTTCTGAGGGATCTAGATTTTTTGAGGTGAAGCATATTCATCAAATCTGGGTTTGACATGGCCTTATATGTCAGGCACAGGTCACCTCTGAGCAAGCGGTATGAGACTGAATAGAGCTGGAGTTCTTTCAGTCGGGCAGCATAAGACATATTTTTGAGACCCTTTATCCTTTTGGTGAGGAACTTTTGGGGCCTTTCAAGCTGCATCAGGTGTTTGGTCAGATACATTCCGAACGGAGCATTGTACTCAATCATAGGTCTAATGAGTGATGAGTACAGGGGGACGATGACCTCCCTTGATCTAGATGTGAATCCCTTCATGATCAGGTGGGCGATATAGAAGGTTTTCCTAACTACTTTAGCAACATGAGTGTCAAACGAAAGGCTACTGTCAACTTGGGTCCCCAGATCCCTGATGACTTTTTCTGTGCTCAGTGGATTGCCACCTATATGGTAGCTAGGGGTAACCTTGTTTTTCCCGAAGGGTATGACTATGCATTTTTTGGCGTTTAACTTCAGGCCATGGCTCTGGCACCAGTTATCCGTTTCTGTGAGGCCCTTCTGGAGGATATCTGTGTCAGATGTGTTTTCGACTATGGCGCCTAGTTTGCAGTCATCTGCAAACTTTGTCAGCCATAACCCTCCTGTGTTTGCTTGTACTTCAGAAAAGTAGATGCCGAACAAGAATGGACCCAGGACTGAGCCCTGTGGGACACCACTTGTGACAGGCTTTGAGTCTGACATGGCTCCAGCAACTCTGACCCTGTGGGTTCTGTCGCTAGCCAGTTTGCAACCCATCTTGTGATGTATGGGTTTACATTCAAGCTGATGAGTTTTTCGATGATACCTGAGTGGGGTATTGTGTCAAGGCCTTTGCCAGGTCGAGGTAGGCTGTATGGACTGCCTTTCCTCATCAATGGCCTTGGTGACTGTCTCGAAAAAGTCAACCAAGTTTAAGAGGCAGGATCTGCCTTTGACAAAGCCAAACTGGGTTGGATCCAAAGTCTGCAAGTTCCTATGTCTTTATTTATGAGTTCCATTATGATCCTTTCCATGGCTTTGCAGATAAGGCTTGTCAAGCTAATGGGGCGGTAATTTCCAGGGTCTGTGGAGGCACCGCCCTTATGAAGTGGGACCACAGTCGCGTGCACCACTCCTTGGGTACGTATCCTGAGGTGAGGCTAAGATTAAACAGCTGTCCTAACTGTGGGTTTAATTCCTCGTTGAGTTCATGAAGCACACAGCCGGGGACACCATCCGTCCCATGGATGCTGTGTTTTTGCCTTAGTGAGGGCAGTTCTCACCTGGGCGTTGGAGATGTTTGGGGGCTACAATCCTCTGGAATAGATATCTCTCCTTTGGGGAGGGGGAGTTTGCACTGAACCTGTCAGCCAGTATGTTAGCAATGTGTGTAGGTTCAGTAATTTTCACATCATTTTGAACTAATTCTGAGCATATCTGGGAGTTTCCTCCTAGGTTTCTAACATAGCTAAAGAAGGCCTTATGATTGTCTTTAGAGTCCTTGGCGATTTTTCTCTCAAAATTTGCCTTGGATGATTTTATGAGAGCTCTTAGTTTTTACTTATAATGATCAAAGGTGTCTTACCTTTCAAGGATTTTCTCTATCTTGTAGTAGCTTCCTCCTTTTGTTGTAGAGCTTGTTTATGGCTGGGGTCCACCAGACTGGACGCTTGCCTTTGGTACAGAGAGTCTTAGTTTTGTTTGGGATTGCCTGATCCATGCAGTCCTGTAGGTGCTGGTAGAAGGCATTTGTAAGTGATTCAGCGGTTTGAGTAATGTTTACCACTGGCTCAGGGGCCTTAAAGGAGGCCACACTAGTTTTTAGAAGTGTGAAATCGGCTTTTGAGAAGTTTTTCACTGTGGTCTTTTTTGTTTCAGGTGGGGGCAGGATGAGGACCTCCAGCGAGATTAGTTTATGATCTGATCTCACCAGTGAGGGGTATACTTCCGGTGTTGAACATTTTGATCCCATGTTCGTGATGACGAGATCAAGTATGTTTTCACCTCTTGTGGGGATGGTGACTAGCTGTTCCATGGCATTTGAGTTTATGAACTCCAGGAATCTTTGGGTTAGAGTGTTCGGGCTTGAGTAGTGTTCCCAGTCTATATTAGGGTAGTTGAAGTCACCTAGTATGATGGTGTTTGGAGATACATTTATCCCCTCCAATGTTTTCAGGAAGGCCATGTGAGGTTCCTGAGTTTGAGAGGGTGGCCTGTAACATGCTACAAATTGCAGAGCAGTCTTGCCTATGGTTAATTGCACCTGGATGGTCTCCGATGCTTGATGCGTTGCCACCAACCTTGAGGTGTGGGTGTCCTTTATGAATATGGACACCCCTCCTTTCTTGGTGTTGTCCGGATTTTGGGGCCAGAACGCATGATATGAGGTGAAACCTGTTAGTGCTGGGGTGCTCTCAGGAGCCTTGAACCAGGTTTCTGTCACAGCACAGACATCGATGTTCTCCATATTGAGAAGGGCCTCGAGTGCGTGCATCTTGAGATTGAGACTTCTGGCATTGAGCAGCATTACCCTTAGTTTTTTTCCTTTTTGGTGTTCTAGGGTGGTAGGTTTAGAATTTGAGCCTTGCCTAAAAAGGCACTATGTGGGTGGCAAGAGCCTTTGCCAATATCCGCAAGCCCAGGGTGACAGGTGCAAGCCGTCCCTTGCGAAGCAGCGTGGCTTGTCCAGCATGTCATCCCAGGCAGACAGACATTGGATCCCCTTTGAATGACACCAGAATTTAAGCCAATTATTAAAGCTGATCATCTTATCACTGTATTGTGGCATCATTCTAGGTGAAGGTAGGATACTGCTCAAGGTCAGGGTCATACCTGCCTGGGCTACATAATCAGAGAGCTCCTCGATGTCCCTTTTCATGTAGTCCAAGGAGGTACGTCTCAGGTCGTTGACACCAGCGTGGACAATGACTGAGTCGTACTTGTACCTGCTGTTGAGAGACCTGAGTGCTTGCGTTATGTGGCGGATTCTAGCGCCCGACAGGCAGCTTACTGTGACCTTCTCCTTACTCAGTCTGGTGAGCGGGACGACAGTGTGTCTGACTATGGAATCACCAATGACAAGTGTGTCTGGCATTTTGTTTGGCCTTAAGGGCTGTGACTGTTTGACACTCTGACTGTATGGTCTATGTGTTGCATGTGTTGGGTCGTGAGGTGGTAGTTGTTTGGGTGTCTGCTTTGGTGGCCTCTGCTGTTTTGGTAAATTTTTGATCAGAGCCTCCGAGTATGTCTTTGTGTGAGTATGTGTATGATTTGAAGTTGTGATGGTACCATGTGTGACTGGGTATGTATTGTGTGTGGTTACCTTCTCCTCCTGTCTGGTCTTGCCAGTCCTATGTTGAGAGAGCTCAGCCTCCAGTTTGGCCGTATAGTTGCATCTCTCGCATGTATTTGTGTTTTGTGGGAGAAGGAGAGGATTGTCTGTGTACATGAGGCAATTGTAACATTGCCTCAATATTCCCAGGTTCACCAGTTGAGCTGGAGAGGACACTAGCAACTGATCCCTCGACATACTAGAAGTAGTAGATAAAGAACTTTCAAAGGACTCCGGGGGAAGTGGGTTTTAGGCTGGTGGGGTACTATCTATAATAAGAGTGCTTTATCAAGGTGCAAGTACTGTAGGAGTAAGTGCTAGGCTTTACAGATAGAGAATAGTCTACTTGGGAATCAAGTAGAGATGAACTTTTCAGTTATAGGATATGCTGGTTAGATCAGCAGTACAGTTTAGCGTGTTTTATAACAGGGGGCTGAAGGGAGCTAGGAATTGGCCCAATTCTGTGTCAGAGTTGCCATGATTTCATGTGCCTTCTCTTGCTGTCCACCTTCAAGTGAAAGGTTATACTGGTTTCCTGTGGAAGGTTCCAAAATATCTTCATATGGTAACTGAACAGTTGCTTCCTGTTCCACTGCTTTCTCCTTAATTTGGATGTCCATTGCTCTATCCTGCTATGGTGCATTCCGAGTTAGATTTTCTACACTGAAGCCTTCACTTTGCAGGAACTCCATAACCTCAGTTTCTATTTTTTTACCTTTTCCATTAATAATCTCCTTTTCTACTTTCCTCTTTGTCATCTTATTTTTTGCATTGCAAAGTTTTCCATGTCTGTACTTCTCTTCAAATAAAATTGGTGCTGCTCTTTTTGGATTGATTTGTTTTGCTTTCTCCCTTGCACAAATATTACACCATATTAAATGTCTTTTTCTTTTCCATTCTTCCTCTTTCTCCTTACTTTGGGGAATCGTTCCATCATGCATTCTTATTGATCCTTTGTGTCTTAGTATATGATACAGCAAGTTAGTAGCAGTAGCAGAAGCTTCATTATACATTATTTATACATAGTGGGTCTATTCTAGTAATACAAGCATGACACACATTTCCTTACATAGGCACATTTGAAGTAATACAGGGTGTAACCACCAGAGAAGGAAAGTAGACAGAAATGTCTGAGATGGTGGGTGATATGGGGACTGCCTGGAGGTGTTGTGAGGGCTTCCCCACTCCCGGCAGGTCTACTATTTTCCTTAAATGCACACCTCAGAGGACGTTATTGATACAAAATAGTTCCAGTGACTAATGGTTTACTGGCATAGTCTGGATTAATTAATTCACAAAAGAAGCATACATTTTTGAAGTAGAGAGTATCATACACTGAAAAATATGATTTAATAAATATTAAAATACATTTT
Source organism: Protopterus annectens (assembly GCF_019279795.1). NCBI lineage: Eukaryota > Metazoa > Chordata > Ceratodontiformes > Protopteridae > Protopterus > Protopterus annectens. Next base: position 1,075,692,355 of record NC_056735.1, read on the forward strand.
TCAAACTTAAACCCTTCAAGAAGATTGTTTGCCTTAACCAATGCTGATATTTTACAGACTTGTACAGATATCAACTTTTTTTTTTTTTGGAGGATGTTAATGAATAACTTTTGTTGTTGTGTCTTTCGGCTTTCCCTGGTTAGGGGACGCCACAGCGGAACTCCAGTCTGCTAATGATTGGCAGTAGAGTTTTATGTGCCGAGTTGCCAGCCCTGACACACAACCTTCAATGAAGGTACGCCCATTCACGCATGTCTCCACACAGAAGACGCTCTAGCTGAGAAACGAACAGGACAATGTCTTACTGTGAAGCGACAACGCTACCGCAGCACCACCACCGCAGTATTGTGCGAAGGGAAAATTGTCCATAATCCTGGCAGGCTTTGTGCAATGTATTTTTCACATTTATTTGTTATTTTATTGATAGTTGTGCAGTATATTTGTCTGATTTTTCTTTTATTGATATTATTTTAGTATTCGGTTTCCGGATATAGTGTTAACTCCCCTATAGTGCTTTGCATGCACATGCTTTCAAGAACAACCAAGTCCAACACTGCGTTAAATGACAGGCAAAAGTTGCTTCTTAGTACCATATAAAATTCACAACACAGTGGCACTTCCAAACCTTTTCTGAATAGTTCAAGTGTCCCAATCCTATTAGTTTTCTCATAAGACATTGTACCTTTTCTAGTTCTTTCAGATAGTTTGTCTGAATGTTACAAAATACAGCAATGTATTCAGTAATGTGAAGGATTAGTGAGGAATGAAGTGATACTCTGGGTTCAGCTATGAAGCACTGACTTCTTGAAATTCAATATTCTAAAAGAACAAAAATGGCAGAAATCCAAAAGGGTGAAAAATTCCCATTTTCATGTTTTTTTTTTTTCAGGGGACAAGCCCCCCTACACTACTCAATGTGGGAAGTAAACCTCTCAGACCACCCAAACTTATATATACTAACTCCACAGTCACATGATCTCAAAGAAGAGAGAAACCTCCTTAAAGTAATGAATCATAGTTGGTGTACAATTAGAAATCACACTGGCAATGATTTCCTACAGGAAAAAGCATTCAGCATTATACCATTCATCTTTTATTTTTTTGAATGCTAGTGATGCTGGAAGAATTTCACGTCAACCTTGTGCAGGGAAATCAATACTTGTGAGCCCTCTTGAGTAACTATATATGCCTTTAAAATGAATATGCTATAAACCACATTTTTCTGACTTTGAAAGATAAAGACAATGATCAAAGTAGAAATTGTTTTATCCCTATATGTACTTGGGCATTTTCCTGCTTACTACAGTGTGTGTGTGTGTGTGTGTGTGTGTGTGTGTGTGTGTGTGTGTGTGTGTGTGCCTGTGTCTGTATATGTTTATATGGGTCTATATTAAATTATCAAAGAGACATTGCAGTGAATGCCTCTTTATCGACACTAAAATAGCAAACCACGAATTATGCAAACGGTCGAATCTGATCGGACCAGAAACAAAATACCACTAAGAATAACTCAAACTGGGGGGCTTCACCCGCACACCCCCTACAACACCCTAACTAAATATACCAACTCCAAGATTGCACTGCAGGGGGAAAGGGGCAAATTTACACTGATGGCCAAGCAATTTTTTTCTCCAAGGAAAAAAATCGCTGATTTAGCTGTTCCAGTAATTCACGGTTCACTCCTTTAGTATTAATGAAGAGGCATTCTTTGTAATACACACACACACACACACACACACACACACACACACACACGCACACACACACACACACACACACACACTCACATAAATATGTAGATAGATGTGTATATTACACACACATTGATATTGTGCACACACACACGCACACACACAATTTCAGTATTTCGAGACTGAATAGTAGAAAACCCACATACCCGAAAAACCAAAACCGCAAAAAGCACAATCACGACCATGCACACACACACACACACACACACACACACACACACACACACACACACACACACACACACATACCCCTACCTAACTACAGTAAAACAAACAAAACATAACACACAAACACACTTACCCTACTTACATATACTAACTCTGAGGTCACACTAAACACACAAACACATTGAAAAACACCACTACACACACTCACACACACTAAAATCCCTACCCAATACCCTTACATAAACACTACTTACCTGAAACCCCAGATAAATCCACAAACCAAACCGCACATCACAAACGCGACACCACGATAACAGATTCGACATTTCTGCATTTGACATAGTGCAGTTTCACATAACTGCACTTTCCACTATTCAGTCTCAAAATACTGAAATTTGACATTTCACTATTTTGAGATTGTCTAGGGCACCCTATAATGATTGGGGAGATATGGGTAAAGGCTGCCAGGCTAGTCAAATAGAATTTGATACATAAGTTCATAGATTAGTACTAGGCTAACTGCCCTTGTGAGTCATTTGAAGCTTAGCCAATTATCCCTTGTGAGACTCAAATCTTGTAATGTGTGTTGGCAAATACCTTAACCATTAGGCTACCCTCCCAGCCTTTGATCAACTGTATAAATCAATGTAAAATACAGGCTTGAGTTTTTAAATGTAAGAAAACACTGTGAAATGTGGAACTGCAAAATATGTGACAACATTGCACTCTACTGGCCCAGTGAAGCATGTTGTATCCTTTCATGTTAGAATTCAGCCCGAGGGCGGCTGGATGAAGATTTCATGCCCATTGCTTTAAGGCTAAAGTTTATGACTAGAATTTAGATGAGAAATGTGCTTTATTGCTTTGGTTTCTGCTAGCATTTTTTGTTTGTGTCTTTCGGCTTTTCATGGTTAGGGGTCGCCACAGCAGAACTCCAGTCCGCTAATGATTGGTAGTTGATTTTTACATGCCGAGTTACCAGCCCTGATGCACAACCTTCAATGAAGGTATGCCCATTCACGCATGTCTGCACGCAGAAGACGCTCTAGCTGTGAATCGAACCGGGCAGTGTCTTACTGTGAAGCGACAACGCTACCGCAGCACCACCACCGCGGACTGGTTTCTGCTAGCATATACATGTGAAATGTCTTGTATTTTTGTAAGTTTCTGAGGAGGTGTTAGATTGCTAAATAATGCAGTTTGTGGCCTGAGAACTCAGACCAGGTGTTAAGATGATGCAATATGAATACTGGGAAAACCTAAGTATCAAAGATGATGTAATTTGGGGAGGGACCCAGCAAACATGTTTGTTAGTAATGTTTAAATTCTAGTTCTCACAAGAGACCTAAAGCATTTTGACTCTGGACATCTAACTTACCAGCACTGCCTATGCTCTTTATATATGTAAGTAGGATTGTAGCACTGTGTTTTCTCTTAAGATTAGCTAAAGATTAAAAAGTTAGATTAAGTATTTTTCTGTGTAATCAGATCCCTCCTAAGAATAGGTTGGGAGGGTGGCTTAATGGCTAAGGTGTTTGCCTGGCAAACACAAGGTGCAGGGTTTGCATCTCCCAAGGGATAATTTACTAAGCTTAAAATGGCTCACAGGGGCAGTTAGCTTAGTACTAAACTATGAAGCTATATTATTTTAAGTTTCTGTGTGATCTCTGAACTTTTAGATATATCTGTGGTGTAGTAGTTTTGTCTTGTGTTTTAATTATTTATTATTAAATATTTTTAAAACCTTCTACCTGTGGCTGCTTTGTGCAGAGATAAGCTCTAGAGTACATTGTATATTTGCATAGAGTTTATTGTAATAGGCCACTCTGATAAGCCTTAGACTGTATAGTCACATTACTATTGGATAATAATATTGCACAGTAATAATTTGACACCATTTTAGAGGCCTTTGAGTAGCTGATATTTATTAGCTGGTGGTGGCAGTAATTACTACCATATAGACTGGGTAAAGGGGCACAGTTGGAGAATCTGTGTCAGCCTTTCCCAGGAGGGTCTGTGTGGTTGTATAACCTCTTCTCAAAGTGTGTGTGTGGTGTGTCAGCTACCTGAGCAGGGACATGAAGCACTGGTTGGACAGAGAGGGTACTGGAGGTTAGCTTGCCAGCTAGCCTGAGATCTGGACCCTATAGCTGTGCCTGTGGGGAGTCTTATTGGGGACCTGGTGAGCAAGGGAGCAACCAGCCCCAGACTGACTGTGATCTCTGTGTGCACTTAATGGAAATTGCACTTTACTGTGTGTATTAGTTATCCTTTCCTCTTCTAGGAGATGACCTCCCTGGTGTCAGTGGTGAGGATTGAGGCTCTTTGATTGCTGGGCCAGGGCATGGTTGTCACAAGTGTTTGGCAGTGGTGGAATCTACTTCACATACTAATCGGCTTGTAGTGGTGTGGGGTAGAGTGAATTCCTGTAGCGTATGTACAGTGATATCTAAAAGTGTTTTGTACTCTAAAACAGCCATGCAATGTATACTCAGAGTTCAGATCACAATTTTTTATTTCTTTTGTTAGCTTAGTGTTAGTCAGGGTGAGCAGGCAGCATGTCAGCAGAAGAGTATGAAAAGCTGACAAGGAGCCATCTGGCAGAGATGTGCCAGGCTAAAGGACTGGTGCATGGAAACCTGACTAAAGCAGACCTGATTGCAGCCGTGGTTACAGCTGCATCAGAAAACAGCAGCCTGGAGGACAATCAGACTAACAGTGGAGATACAATATCCTCAGAGAATGGACAGCTCAACTTTTTTGCAGTGGACTTAAAAATCCAGCTTGAGCTAAAAAGACTTGAGTTGGAGACCAGGTGTATGGAACTAGAAGCAGCCAAGAGAATGAGGAGCCTAAAAGCTGAAGAACAGGAATGGCAGAGAAAGCATGAGAGGGAAATGCTGACTCTTCGCCACAGTCATGGAGGTAATGGGGAAGGGAGTAACCAGACCCCAGAAGCACAAAAGGTCAGTAAATTTCTTCCACAGTTTAAAGAGGGGAATAGTTTTGATAGCTTCATTCATATGTTTGAGTGGGTATGTAAACAGTATGAAGTTGAACAAAGGCTCTAGGTACGGTTCCTGACCCCCTTACTCCATCCTTACTCCATGGTAAAGCTGTAACTTATTTAGCAAAAATGCATGACACTGACTGTTTTGATTATACTGCTGTAAAAATACATTTGTTAGAATGTTTTAAACTAACACCTGAAATGTATAGGAAAAAGTTTTGTGAGCATAGATGCAAGGCAGATGAAAATGTATGTGAATATGTTGTTGAACTGAGCACTTATTTTCATAGCTGGGTGAGCGGATGTCAGTTCACCAATTTTGAAGGGCTGGCAGACCTTTTGGTAAGGGAACAAGCGCACTTTGCCTGAGGACATGAGGATCTGGTTAGCTGATAAACAGTGTGCTACTTCAGAGGAGTTAGGGAAGAAGGGAGAACAATACCTAGCTAGCAGGGCAGCCCTGCACAGGAAAGGGACCCCCAGTACTGCTCATGGGACTAAAGGAACTCATGGTGTGCAGCACAGACTGCCCCAACAGAATTCGCCAGTAGCAGGGGAAGCCACTAGTCCAGGTACACATCCAGGAGCTAGGGTTAAATGGTTTGAATACAATACGTGGGGCCATGTGGCATGCAGATGTCCACGGAGGCAAAGTGGGGAGCCAAAGGTGAGGGAGCCAGTATGTGGTAAAGACAAAATGCCAATAGTAGGTTGTCTTGAGACAACAGGAGTATGGAACTACCATCCTGCAGATGTCCTGAGTGGGAAGGATTTGGATGAGGCAGTACCATGTACTTATGCAGTTAAAAGCAGTGAGGCTAAGAGACAAGCATGTGGGTCTGGTAGCCTGGGGGAGACCCAGACAGACTGCATACTTGCAGCCAGGACTGCTGAGGTGGTTACTTCAGGGAGTGAGCTATGCTGTAGCAGTGAGACTGAATGTGAGCCACAGCTGCTTGTGGGTATTGATGTTCCCTTGGACAGGGTAACTGCAAAGGAAGAGGTGTGTAGTAGTACCCAGGCTGACAGTGAGGCACCGCTGTCAGAGGATGCCAGACTTCCAGTGGAAGGGGAGCTGGGATGGATTACAAGGAGAGACTTGAGACATGCTTAGCTCTCAGACTCTACATTGCAAGGCTTGAGGCAGGTAGCTAGAGACGCACCTGATTCTCAAGGGAAGGGGGAATCTGTATACTGGAACAAATCGTTACTGTACAGAGAGTGGACCCCTGAGGGAGGGCTAGAAGGTGAGAGAGTACAGCAGTTGGTAGTGCCTAGAGCTTACCATCTGGTGCTTCTAGCCATAACCCATGATATTCCCTTTGCAGGTCATATGGGCATAAAACGTACAAAGAGGTGTATTATGCAAAACTTCTATTGGCCTGGAATTTCCAGAGATGTAACAGGGTACTACAGGACCTGTGAGCAGTGACAAAAGGTAGGCAAGGCAGGAGACAAAGTGAGAGCTCCTTTGATGCCTTTGCGTGTGATTGAGCAGCCATTTTAGAGGGTAGCTATGGATATTGTGGGCCCTCTGATTACCCCAAGTTCCACAGGGAAAAATGTATATCCTAGTGATTGTAGATTATGCTACACAATACCCTAAGGCAGTGGCTTTGCCCTCCATTGAGGCTGAGAAAGTGAAAAATGTTTTGCTGGAGATTTTCTGCAGGGTAGGTTTCCCAAAGGAAATATTGTCTGACAGAGGTGCCAGTTTTATGTCAGACCTGCTGGCTTGTCTGTGGAAGTCCTATGGGGTGAAGCACATGAAGACCACCCACTACAATCCCCAGACTAATGGTCTTGTTGAGAGGTTAAACTCTACAATCAAGTCCATGCTAAAGGCATTTGCAGATCAGTTTAAGAGAGAGTGGGACAAATATTTGCCCCATCTGTTGTTTGCTTACAGAGAGGTTCCCCAGGAATCCACAGGTTTTTCACCCTTTGAGTTGCTGTTGGGCATAGGGTGAGGGAACCTCTAGATTTAATTCGAGATGAGTGGGAAGGTGAGTGTGAGTCTCACAAGGAGTCTGTTGTGGCATATGTCCTGAACCTCGGGACAAGGCTCAGGGAACTCATGGGTCTGGCCCAGTAGAACCTCTCAGAAGCCCAACAACAGAAAAAGGTGTGGTGTGACAGGAATGCTCGAGCTAGAGAGTATGCTGTAGGGCAGCAGGTTATGGTTCTCATTTCTGTCAGACTCAACAAGTTGCAAGCAGCTTGGGAGGGACCCTATAAGGTGGTAAGAAAGGTAAGTGCTGTTAACTACATGGTGGAAGTGCTAGGCAGACAGCAGGGGCACAAATTGTACCATGTTAACATGATGAAACCTTACCATGATAGGGAGGCAATGTGCTGAGCATTTGCAGTGGATTGCAGGAGGAGTCTGAGAGGGATCTTGTGACTGATCTCCTCAGTGAGGCTCAGGCTGACACCTCGGTGGAAGGGGTAGCAATGTCCCTGTAGGTATTTCCTACCCAGGTTTGAGAAATCCAAGCAGTGTTGCAGGAGTTTGGGGGCATGCTCACCGGGAAATCAGGGAGCACCCACCTGGTGCAGCACCAGGTGGATACAGGACCCCAAAGGCCTATCAGGCAGGCCCCTTATAGGGTGCCTGAGAGAGTCAAACAGACTCTGAGGGAAGAGGTACAGGAGATGTTGGAACTAGGGGTGATTCAAGAGTCCAACAGTCCCTGGGCCTCACCGGTGGTGTTGGCGCCAATGAAGGATGGCAGTACCAGGTTCTGTGTGGATTACAGGAAATTAAATAGTCACACAGAATTTGATGCTTACCCCATGCCTAGGACAGATGAGGCCCTAGAGCAGCTGGGTGGGGGCTAAGTATCTTACAACCATTGGTCTTACCAAGGGTTACTGTCAGGTGCCCTTGACCCCCAGTGCTAGAGATAAGTCAGCCTTTGTGACTCCTTTTGGCTTGTATGAGTTCACAAAGATGCCCTTTGGGATGAAGAATGCCCCAACAACTTTCCAGAGGCTGTTAGCTCATATCTTAGTAGGAGCAGGAGGGTTTACCCTTGCTTGCATGGATGATATTGCTATCTACAGCCATTCCTGGCAAGAGCACCTTCAGCATGTCAGGGAGGTGCTGGGCAGACTACAGAGGGTAGAGTTGACCATTAAGCTGAGCAAATGTCAGGTGGGTATGGCAGAGGTCTCCTACCTTTGACATAGAGTGGAGAGTGGTAAGATAAGGCAAGAACCTGCCAAAGTGGAAGCTATTCAGGCATGGCCTGCACATGTTACCAAAAAGCAGGTGAGGACATTCTTAGGGACAGCAGGGTACTACAGAAAGTTTGTTACCAGTTATAGTACCATAGTTGCTCCCCTCACAGACCTGACAAGGAAGAACAGGCCAGATAAGGCAGTGTGGACCCCAGCATGTGAGCAGGCATTTCAGAAGCTTAAGGAAGCTTTGGGAGGACCTCCTGTGTTAGCCAGTCCAGACTACAGCAAATACTTTGTTGTGCATGTGGATGCTTCAAACTATGGGGTGGGGGCTGTACTTAGCCAGATTTATTCAGAGGGAGAAGAGCACTCAGTGGTTTATCTCAATCATAGGCTCTAACCCAGGGAGGAATGCTATGCAGCGTAGAAAAGGAATGTCTAGCCATAGTATGGGCATTACAAAAACTTCAGCCTTATCTGTATGAAAGAAAATTCACTGTGATGACAGATCATAACCCTCTAACATGGTTAAGCAAAGCCAGTCAGCAAAATACCAAGTTGCTAGGATGGAGTCTGGGGTTGCAAGCATATGATATGTCAGTGCAGCACCACAATGCAGATGGGCTCTCAAGACAGGGAATGAGGTGAGGTACACCTAGATAGACCTGACACTCACAAGTGACGTTTCTCAAGGGGCACTTGAAAAACTTGCTTGAGTTCCCCGGGGGCAAAGAGATGTGACAACTGGGGAGAGATGGGTGAAGCTTACCAGCCTAGTCAAATAGAATTTGATACATAATTCTATCAAATGTATAAATAAATGTAAAATACAGGCTTGTGTTTTTAAATGTAAGAAAACACTGTGAAATGTGGAACTGCAAAATATGTGACAACATTGCACTCTACTGGCCCAGTGAAGCATGTTGTATCCTTTCATGTTAGAATTCAGCCCGAGGGCAGCTGGATGAAGATTTCATGCCCATAGTTTTAAGGCTAAAGTTTATGACTAGAATTTAGATGTGGAATGTGCTTTATTGCTTTGGTTTCTGCTAGCATATACATGTGAAATGTCTTGTATTGTTGTAAGTTTCTGAGAAGGTATTATAGGTTCATAGGTTCATAGGTTCATACTAGGCTATCTGCCCTGGGGCAATTATAAGCCTAGCCCGATTCTGTATGGCTTATGCCACCCCTTGATTTGAGTATACTGTGCCCTTTTTAAGGTTTAGTTTACTGTGCCTCTGTCTAATAGTGACACGGGAGTAATTCCTGGGACAAACCTACGATCCCCCATCCACCTATCAAGATTCTTCTTGAAGAGATTCAGTGAGGTGCTCTGCCTCACATGAACTGGAATTCTATTCCAGAGTGAAGGGAGCCTCTGGGTTATGAACCTGTCCCTCAAGCAAGTTCTATTTATTTCTGTGCTGAGGTTCAAGTCCCTCGAGTGTGTGGCTCTAAGGGATTTAGATTTACTGAGGTGGAGCATGTCCATTAATTCTGGATTTGACATAGCTTTGTATGTCAGAGATAGATCGCCTCGAAGTAGGCGGTATGCAACTGAGTAGAGCTGGAGTTTTTTTAACCGAGCAGCATATGGCATCTGTTTGAGACCCTTGATCCTCTTGGTGAGATACTTTTGGGGACTTTCTAATTGCTGCAGGTGTCGGGTAAGGTACATCCCAAAAGGGGCATTGTATTCTATGATGGGCCTGATGAGGGATGAATAAAGGGGCACGATTACCTCTCTTGATCTAGATGTGAAACCCTTCGTGATGAGGTGGGCTATGTAGAAGGTCTTTCTAACCACTTTGGCAATGTGGTTTTCAAAGGAGAGATTGCTATCAACTTGGGTCCCCAGGTCCCTAATAACTTTCTCTGTACTTAATGGGTTTCTGCCTATGTGGTAATTTGTGGGCACATTGTTTTTGCCAAAGGGTATGACTATACATTTTTTAGCATTTAGCTTTAAACCATGGCACTGGCACCAGTTATCTGTCTCTGTGAGACCTTTTTGAAGGATGTTTGTGTCAGCTGGAGAGTCGATTATGGTGCCCAGTTTGCAGTCGTCTGCAAACTTGGTGAGCCATAGTCCTCCCACGTTTGTCTGTACCTCGGAAAAGTATATACCGAGTGGTCCCAGGACAGAACCCTGTGGAATGCCACTTGTGACCGGTTTCGAGTCTGACATGGCTCCAGCAACTCTCACTCTGTGGGTTCTGTCTTTGAGCCAGTTTGTGACCCATCTTGTGACATAGGGGTTGATATTTAAGCTGGATAGCTTATCTATGATGCCCGAGTGGGGAATTGTGTCAAATGCCTTTGCAAGGTCCAGATAGGCTGTGTGGACTACCTTCCCTTCATCTATGGCTTTGGTGACTGTTTCGAAGAAGTCAACCAGGTTCAAAAGGCAGGATCTGCCCTTGACAAAGCCGAACTGGGTAGGATCTAGTGTCTGTAGGTCCCCAATGTCTTTGTTTATGAGCTGCATGATGATCCTCTCCATAGCCTTGCAGACTAAGCTAGTCAGGCTTATGGGGCGATAGTTTCCAGGGTCCGTAGAGGCTCCACCTTTGTGGAGTGGGACCACTGTTGCTGTACGCCATTCTGTGGGCACATATCCTGTAGTGAGGCTGAGATTGTATAGCTGTTTTATTTGAGGGATTAGTTCCTCTTGGAGTTCATGTAGGATGCAACCTGGGACGCCATCTGGTCCCATGGAAGCAGTGTTTTTTGCTTTGGAGAGGGCAGCCTTCATCTGAGCATCAGAGATGTTTGGGAGGCAGCCCTCTGCCAGAATAGATACTTGCTCTTTTTGGGGGGGGGTGGAGAGGTTTGCACTGAACCTGTCTGCCAGGATATTGGCGATGTCTGTGGGTTCAGTGTATTTTTTGTCATTTAGAATCAACTCAGAACAAGTCTGGGAGTTGCATCCCAGGTTCCTAACATAACTGAAAAAAGCCTTATGATTGTCTTTGGTGTCCTGTGCAATTTTTCTCTCGAAGCTGGCCTTGGAGGATTTTATGAGGGATCGTAATTTTTTGCTAGTACTGATCAGAGATGCCTTCCCTATTAGGGATTTTGCTCCATCATGTAGTAGCTTCCTCCTTCTGTTGTACAGTTTATTTATGGCAGGGGTCCACCAGACTGGACGCCTGCCTTTGCATGATTGGGTCTTGGTTTTGTTTGGGATAGCATGATCCATGCTCTCCTGGAGATGTCCGTAGAATGTGTTTATATAGGATTCTGCAGTTTGGGCCATAGTTTCCACTGGCCCTGGGGCCTTGAAGGATTCCACTTCGGTGTTGAGAAGTGAGAAGTTTGCTTTTGAGAAGTTTTTCACTGTGGTTTTCTGGGCTGGGGGTGGGGTCGGGATGTGGACATCCAGTGAAATTAATTTATGGTCTGATCTTGCCAATGAGGGATATACTTCTGGTGTGGAGCATAGAGTCCCCATGTTGGTAATGATCAGGTCTAGTATGTTGTTCCCTCTTGTGGGAGTGGTGACTAGTTGTTCCATAGCATTTGAGTTTATAATTTCCAGGAACCTTTGGGTTAAGGTGCTGGGGCTTGAGTAGTGCTCCCAGTCAATGTTTGGGTAGTTGAAGTCGCCCAATGGTGTTTGGAGAGATCTTCATGTTCTCCAATGTTTTCAGGAAAGCCGAGTGGGATTCCTGACTTTGAGAGGGTGGTCTGTAGGATGCTATAAACTGAAAAGCAGTCTTGCCCACTGTTAGTTGCACATGGATGGTCTCCGATACTTCGTGCAATGCCACTAACCTGGAGGTGTGGATATCCTTGATAAATATGGAAACTCCCCCTCATTTTGTGGTTCGGCCCGGGTTTTGGGGCCGAAAAGCATGAAATGAGGTATAGCCTGGTAGTGCTGGGGTGCTCTCTGGAGCCTTAAACCAGGTTTCTGTCACTGCACAGATATCGATGTTCTCCATACTGAGAAGAGCTTCGAGTGCGTGCATCTTGAGGTTAAGACTTCTGGCATTAAGCAGCATTACCCTTAGTTTCTTGTTCCTTGTGCTGTCTATGGGGGTGGGTTTGACTTTTAAGCCTTGCCTAAAAAAGGCACTATGGGGGTGGCAAGAGCCTTTGCCAATATCCGAAAGCCAGTGGTGATAGGTGCAAGCCGTCCCTAGCAAAGCAACGTGGCTTGTCGAGCATGTCATCCCAGGCTGACAGACACTGGATCCCCTTTGAATGACACCAAAATTTTAGCCAATTGTTAAAATCGATCATTTTGTCTTTGTACTGTGGCATCATTCTAGGTGAGGTTAAGATGCTGCTCAAGGTCAGGGTCATACCAGCCTGGGCTACATGATCAGGGAGCTCCTCTATGTCTCTTTTCATGTAGTCCAGGGAGGTACATCTCAGGTCATTCACACCAGCATGTACAATGACTGAGTCATATTTGTATTTGCTTTGGCGTGACCTGAGTGCTTGCGTTATGTGGCAGATCCTAGCACCCGACAGGCAGCTCACCGTGACCTTCTCTTTATTCAGCCAGGTGAGCGGGACGTCAGTGTGTCTGACAATAGAGTCACCTATTACAAGAGTATCAGGTGTGTTATTCAGCCTTAAGGGCTGTGGCTGCTTGGCACACTGACTTTGTGGGCTATGTGTTGTGCGTGTTTTGTTTTGAGGTAGCGTTTGCTTGGATGTCTGCTTTGGAGGTCTCTGTTGCTTAGGTAGATTTTTATTTAGAGCCTCCAAGTATGTTTTTGTGTATTTATGTGTTTGGTTCGCTGATGTGGTGGGACTATGTGATTCTGGAATTGTGTTGTGTGAGGTTACCTTCTCCTCCTGACTGGTTACACCAGTTTTGAGATGAGAGAGCTCAGCCTCCCGTTTGGCTAAATAGTTGCATCTCTCACATATATTTGAACCTGTGTGGAGGAGGAGAGGGTTGTCCATGTACATGAGACAGTTGTAACATTGCCTCAAAATTCCCAGATTCACCAGCTGGACTGGAGAAGAAACCATTGACTGACCTTTGGACATGCTAGAGTAATATAGGGAAACTGAATTTAAGACTGACCAATAGAGGACAGGGTAATCGTAGAGAGTATAAGAGTAAGTAGTGCTTATGGTTTAATAGTGCTAACCTGTAGGATTACTTAATTGGACCAGTGAAGGGCCTTAGAATGAGAATATGGTGTTTAAATTGAGAGATAGAGCAGTTCTAAGGGAAAAAGTGAAGAACAGACTTTGTGGAGCCAGGAATAGTTTAAACCCAATTTGGCGGCGCTGCCCGCTGTTGCGCTATGCACAAAAACGTGCAAAACCCCGCAAAAGAGGGTTTTAAGAGAGGAAGATGAAGGAGTGGTAAATAATGCAGTCTGTGGCCTGAGAACTCAGACCAGGTGTTAAGATGATGCAATACGAATACTGGGAAAACCTAAGTGTCAAGAATGATGTAATTTGGGGAGGGACCCAGCAAACATGTTTGTTAGTAATGTTTAAACTCTATTTCTCACAAGAGACCTAAAGCATTTTGACTCTGGGCATCTAACTTACCAGCACTGCCTATGCTCTTTATATATGCAAGTAGGATTGTAGCACTGTGTTTTTTCTTAAGATTAGCTAAAGATTAGAAAGTTAGATTAAGTATTTTTCTGTGTAATCAGATATTTCCTACAATATTATTTTAAGTTTCTGTGTGATCTCTGAACTCTTAGATATCTCTGTGGTGTAGTAGTTTTGTCTTGTGCTTTAATTATTTATTATTAAATATTTTTAAAACCTTCTACCTGTGGCTGCTTTGTGTAGAGATAAGCTCTAGAGTACACTGCATATTTGTATAGAGTTTATTGTAATAGGCCACTCTGATAAGCCATAGACTGTACAGTCACATTATCATTGGATAATAATATTGCACAGTAATTATTGGACACCCTTTTAAGGGCCTTTGAGTAGCTTATATTTATTAGCTGGTGGTGGCAGTAATTACTACTGTATAGTCTGGGTAAAGGGACACAGCTGGAGAATCTGTGTCAGCCTTTCCCAGGAGGGTCTGTGTGGTTGTATAACCCCTTCTCAAAGTGTGTGTGTGGTGTGCCAGCTACCTGGGCAGGGACACAAAGCACTGGTTGGACAAAGAGGGTACTGGAGGTTAGCTTGCCAGCTAGGCTGAGATCTGGACCGTATAGCTGTGCCAGTGGGGAGTCTTATTGGGGACCTGGTGAGCAAGGAAGCAACCAGCCCCAGACTGACTGTGATCTCTGTGCTCACTTAAGGGAAATTGTACTTTACTGTGTGTATTAGTTATCCTTTCCTCTTCTAGAAGACAACCTCCCTGGTGTTAGTGGTGAGGACTGAGGCTCCTTGATTGCTGGGCCAGGGCACGGTCATCACACATCCATATCTGTCTATCTATCTATATATATATATATATATATATATATATATATATATATATATATATATATATATATGAAAGATAAAATAGTTATGTGCAGAAGTTACCTATGCAGTCCATAGAACAACAAAAAGCTGAATAGCGAAAGCGCTCACCTGTTTCTATAATAAACTGCAGCTAATAACTTTTATCCAGAGTTTTGACTGAAGAGTCTTTTTTTTGGAACCTTGGATTTATCTGGAGCTGATTTGGTGCTGATTTGGTCTGAAGAGACAAAGAGTTTGGTGTTATTTTGAGTTTGGACTTATTTTACCTGACATTGTTGTTCTATGGACTGCCTAGGTAACTTCTGCACATAACTATTTTATCTTTCATACGTTAATGGACTTGTTATTTTTGTGCAGAGGTTTTTATCTCATCGTGGTGTTCAGTACTATTTATATTTTCCATATATATATATACTGTAGATAGATATGCATTACACACACACACACCATAACACAATAAAACTGAAGTGACATAATGTAAGTAACATTGATGTACATTGTAAAATTTTGCTGTAAATAGTATTTGCTTCTTTAAAACAGATATTTTTGTTTGTTATTTTGTTTGTTTGTTTGCTTTACTTAATGAGGCTTCTAACAGGATTTTTTTTAACTATTCTAACAGGAAATGTTGTTAGTGAGCAAATGTTAGAATAGATTATAAAATGGTGTATAAAAGGACGGCCATTGCCCTGTTAGTCAGAGATGTTGGCATCTTGATACAGGGACAGTTTGTGCCAGGTACATTGATTATGTTGAGTTTGTTGCAACAAAGAAGAAGACATTCCAAGGTAACCTGAAGAAGTGACGGCATCATCTACTATGAATCTATAAATAACACACACACATACATACACACACACACACACACACACACACACACACACACACACACACACACACACACACACACATAAAATAATACCGTGATAAAAAATTGTGAATTCATGTCAGTGAATGTAAGAAATGAGTGCTAAAATAGGTCCCTCAAGGAAGACAAGTCCTACCCTCTCCACTAAATATTCTCAATACCCTGCATGTTGACAAAAGGATTGGCGAGTTGGAGCTTAACAAAACTCTATTAAGCCAGCTGAATAAAAATGATGCATTCTTATGGTTTTTCATCATGCTGTTAAATGGTTATATGCTGGGTGACAAAAATATATACACATCTGTCTATATGAGTATATAACAATTTATCAGAGATAACTTTGCATGAAACAAAAATATTCTGCAGTTTCATCAACTGTCAATTACAGCAAAAACAAAAACATAAAAAAGTTATGATTGCAATACAGATGCATCCTTAAAAAGTGAGAAGGTCCTTATAACTCAATTTAAGGGTGACTTGTTCCCTTGTTTTTACTAAAGTTATCCATTAAGGATTAAGCAATGAGTTTAGAGTGATTACATACATACATACAAATATTTCAAGCATGGGCATTTGTGCCCTTCTGGCTTGCCAGTTTACCATAGCATTTGTTCCCATAATAAGTGTCCAGGCTGTTCTTGAAAATATCTAAACTAGTGCTTGCTTTAATGTAATTTGGTAGTCTGTTCCATACATCAACTACTCTGTCAAAGAACCAATTAGTATAATTCTCATTCCTACAGAATCTTCTACATATGTTGTCTGATGATTCTCTAGTACTTTTTGATAACCCCAAACATTCCCAGAGGTAGTTGTGTCTAAATGCCCTATAAACTTGAATATGATCTCCTCTTAGATATCTGCAAGAGACACTGTACAAGTTCAGATATTTTAGTCTTTCATAATAACTTAAATTTTCACATCCATGGATACCTTTGTTATATTTCTGCTGTACTCTTTCCAATTTGCTCATGCGTGTTTTCTTATAGGGTTTCCATATTGTTATTCCATACTCAAGTTTGAGTCTAATGTAACTAACAAACAATGACTTCATCATGTTTGATTTCCTCGACTTTATAAATCTTTTTATACAACCTATAGTTGTATAACTATCATTAACCAACTAATTGATATAATTAGAAAAAACTAATACCTGAATCTACCCATATACCCAGGTCCTTAAATGAGTCTGCAGTTTATTTATTTTACATTTGTTAACCGGGAGAGTCCGACTGTATACATGTCCATTTTCAGCGGAGGCCCGGGGAGAAAAGCTCCAGGTACATAACAGACATATGAACATTGTTAATGCAAAAAAGGAAGATAGTTGAGTTCTAAATACAATATAAAGATACATCACATCTTGGGAAAAAAATATCAGCAGCATATAAAAAAAAAAAACATAGGTCAGTTACAAAAGCGAGGCGCCTTGTTAAAAAGCGGTTAAGGATAATGAGGTAAGAGAAGGGTAAATGATAGTGGTTAATCAGGTTTGGAACAGGGACATTGCCAGAGAGTATTGAGATGGGGTTTAAGCTTTTTTTTGAATTGTAGGAGTGAAGGTTCTGAGGTGAGCATGGTCGGTTGGGAGTTCCACATTTTACCTACAACGTTTGAGAATAGAGAATCCCCAGCAGAATTATTGGCTTTGGTAGTTTGAGCTAAGATCTTATTGGAGGAGCTTAAAGATTGTAGGTTAATATAGGGGTGAATGATGTTTTTCAGAGCTGGTGTTTTCTCTGGGTGATACAGTATCTGGTGAGCCGTTTTGAGTTGGTTGAAATGGAGTTGGCTGGAAAACTCTAACCACCCTAGTTGCTTCAAGTTAGTGCAGTGGTGCATTCTAAAGGTGGAATTTGTGGCAAATCTAGCTATGTGATTGTAACAAGAAGCAAGTTTGTTAAGGGTTGTCTTGTTTAGGTTTGTAAAGAGGGGGGAGGCATAAAAAAGAGTTGATAGTAGGTGTGTGCTGGCAATTGTAATTTTAGCGTGAGGAGTGAGAAAGTGTTTTTCTTTATAGAGAGAGCCAAGCTTTTTATTGACGGTTTTGATGGTAAGATTGAAATGGGTGTCAAATTTAAGGGAGTTATCAATGGTAACACCTAATAGCTTTGTGTGAGCTTCTGGTGATATAGTAATTCCATTGGAGGATGTAATAGAGAAGGTGGAGGGAAGAGTCTTGTTAGTGGGTGAGAAAGTAAGTAGTTTTGTTTTGTTGGGGTTGAGAACTAGTTGATGACTTGAAAACCATTTTTCTATTAGGTTGAAGGTGTCTTGCATTGAAGCAGTGAGGTCTGCCAGGTTGGAGGCAGTGCTGATGATAGTCGAATCATCTGCATATTGAATGCATGTGGCATGGGGGGTGATTGTGGGCAGGTCATTAACAAAGATGGTGAAGAGAAAAGGGCCAAGAATAGATCCTTGGGGAACTCCAAGTGTAACAGGTAGGCATGTGGATAATTTGTCCTGCCATAGAACAGCCTGTTGCCTATTGGACAGGTAGGATTGGAACCATTTCAGCGTGGAATTGCTGAGTGATAGTTTTTTTAATGTATGGAGGAGTTGAATGTTGTTCACCATATCAAAGGCCTTGGAGAGGTCTAAGAAAAGAGCAGATGATAGTTTATTATTGTTTCTGAAGTTATTGATAGTATTAGAAAAGGATAGTAGGGCTGATGTGATACTGTGATTTGGCCTGAAGCCATGTTGGGAGTTGGCTAGAATTTTATTGTTGGTGAGGTGTTCCATCAGTTGTTTGTGGACACACTTTTCCATAATTTTGGCCAGGGGTGAGAGTATAGCTATAGGTCTGTAGTTGGTTAGCTCTAGTGAGCTACCACCTTTATGGAGAGGAATAATGTGGGACATTTTCCATATGGAGGGGATGAAGGCTTCTGACAAGGTACGGTTTATGATTATTACAGCACACAGTTTCAATCACTGTGTGCTGTATTAAATCTCATATGCTTAGTGTTTGATGTATTTATCAGCATATTATTTTCCTGTGCCCAAATGCTCAATTTAGTCAAGTTATTTTGAAGGCATGCCTTATCTGTAACAATTGTAATCAGTTTAACCAATTTCAGGTCATCTGCATATAGACAGTAGAACATCTCAGATGAACATGTTAGGTCCTATCTAAACAATTAAGGGCCGAGGAGGGAGCTCAGTGGGACACCCTGACTGTAACCAAGGATGTCACCTGTCCAGTTGCTGTATGATACTTGCCATGTCCTATTTGTAAGCCATGCAGCTATCCATCAAGAGTGCATCAGTACCTAGTTGTTCTGATTTATTGATCAGTGGTTTGTGTATGGCCCTGTCAAATGCTGAAGTCAAATCTATATAACTTACATTACAGCACAACTTTTCATTCATAACTGCTATTATATTGTTATAGAACATCATGTTGCAGGTGGTAATAGATCTCTTTTCAACATATGTGTGCTAATATATGGTTTCAAGTCCCAACCTATCCAGCTCTGACAATAACTTAGCCAATATTACTTTCTCCATTATTTTTACCTACATGAAAGTAGACTTAAGGGTCTATGTGACTCTGGGTTTGTCCTACTTCCTTTTCCCTTGAAGACAGGTTTAATAAGTGCATGTCTACAATCTTGAGGAATCTCCCCATATTTACATGACTTAGTGAATAATAGATATAATGGTGCTGTAAGTTTTTGCTGAAGTGTTCTCAGGTCATTATTACTAATTCCATCTCCTTCATGTGCTTTGTTTGGATCCAGTTTGTGCAGTTTTTTCTATGTAATCTAATTTGATTCCAGCATCTGGGGCTACCTGGATTAGGACCACTTATCACCCCTTTTGTGAAGCCAAACTGTTTTGCATAAGATTTTGTAAATATATCTATAATTGCTTGTGTCTGAGAATACATTTTAGAATCTGCACACAGTTTATCAATTTGTGTGTCTTTACTCCTTCCACATCTTATGTATCTATAAAAAGGTTTCCTATTATGCTTAATATCTTTATAAAATTTTTCTTCAAATTTTTTCTTGATCGTCTCACACTATATTTAATCTGTTTACCCATCTTATTTATTTCAGTTTTCAAAGTTGTAGTTCAACCTCTCTTCCATTTCTTATATTTTTTGTCTCTCACCTTAATCAGATATCTTTTTCTTATGGAAATATATCCCCCTGATGTTGTATGCCTTGATCCAGATGTTAAACTTTTTTTTTATTTTTTGCACTCAAACAATTTCTCTTTCAAAACTTTCCATACTCCATCTGCAGTTTTTTCAATGAACACCTCAATCCAGTTAGTTTTACATAGTGACTGTTTTGCTTCCATATTATTAATTAAACTTTTGTGCATTGGTTTAGATTTCAGTTTGCCAGAATTATCTAGCAACAAATTAACCTTTATAACCCCATGATCACTGCACATCAGTGGTGGTAAAACTTGACTTGAAGTAACAATAATTTCTTTAGGAACACAAACAATGTCTAGTATGTTCCATCCCCTGGTAGTTTTCTTTTTACATTCTGAAGCAATTGTTGTTCCTGAATATAAGTTGTGAATAATTTCCTTACTGACATTGTTGAATCAATATTATTCCCCTCTGTTTCTGGTAAATTTATGTCCCAAGCTAATACTATTCTTCCCTCCTATGTTTCATGCAAGAAATGTATAATTCATCTATATCATCTGCACTTGACATTGGTGGTCTATACACTCAGACAATTGCTATATGTTCCAGTGTTGTCTTTATTGTCACAGTTACACATCTATAGTATTGGTGTTATCCTTGAACATATAATAATTACAGGTCTCATAATTATCTTTAATCCCTATCATAACACCTAATCCTGATTTGTGTTAGAATGTCTGTTACAGTAAAAACATTTATACCCTGACGGAACTCTTTCCAGTCATTGTTCTTTAACCACGTTTCACAAACAATAACAACACCAATCTTGTGAGAACATAGCAAATTTTTCAATTAAAAAAATATTATTAATACTCCTAGAATTAACAATCATTAAAGATGCAGCAAATGTTATCTGCAAATTGTTGCATTTTCAACCTGGCAAAAATCCTGCCAAGTGTTTTTCAAATATTCCAAAATATCTACTGCAAAAATTCTCTTCCCTGATCTTGACAAATGCACACCATCCTGTCTGAACATGTGTGCCCAAAATTAGGCTTGAATGCTCTACACATTTCTATTTTTTAAAACGTGACATTTTTTCCATGTAGGTATTTACCCAAAAAAATCTTTTAATTCACAGTTACCTGACTATCCTTTCTATAGGTGATTTGTGAAAAATATATCCTAACACCAGTACAAGCTATACTGTCTAAGAGGGCTGCCAGTTCCCTACTAACAGTCAGAGAAACCTTGCGGAAGACATTATTTGTAACAACATGAATAAAAACAGATCCGTACTTCCTTACATTAAGGCATTCCAAGGCTTGTCTCACATCTTCCATTTTTGCTCTTGGCAGGCATAACACTATTTAATGTTCATTATCTTCTCTGCAAATATAAGCATCAGTTTCTCTAATAACTGAATCTCCAATTACAAGAATATCTTTGCTGGCCAGCTCTGAAGAATTTTCAGCGTCTAATACAGTAATATCTGCTCTATCAGTTGTTACGAAGGATAGTTCTTCATCACCATTAGTCTTATTAACTCCACTGTTTTCATTGTGTATTAAATTCTGGTCCAGATGGTATTGTAAATCCACAACTTGAGCCATGGGATCAACATCTGTCTTTCTCTTTTTTTTTCTTGCAGTAATGTTCTTCAATCCTTCTATGTTCAGTTTTGATTTCTTCCTTTTCTCCTTCCCCTTATCTCTTTTTTCTACTTTCTCTGCTGGAACAGTGATGCCTTTTTCTGTAGACTGAAGGATTTCTGATAGAAAAATATCATCATTCCCTATAACCTGTGTGTTACATTACAAAGCAGTGTCCTTTTTACTACGTATTCTCTTCCTTTACAGTCATTAATCAGTTCCTTTTTCTTCCTTGTTATTTGTTGTGATGGCCTATTAGCCAGCTCTCAGCTTGGATTTTGACCCTTCCATAGCACCACTACTGCCCTCCTGTCATTTTCTTTTTTTTCAAAACAGGTTTATTGTTTTAACATACAAGAGAAATATCATAACAATTTTATACAAGTAATTTAAAATAGATATGATTATAACATTCAACAAAACAACTAAAGTATTTACAAAGACATCCACTACAATCAGATCAATTAATTAAACTAAAATACCATGCTATTGAAATTAGGATTTTTTTAACAAATTTTGTAAATTATCCCATACAATATAATAAGATGTTTTTCTAGTTGTTCTTGACCTAATTGTGTTTATTTCCATATGGCACACTATATTCATAACATTTTTAAATTCATTGAATGAAGGAGGTGTATATGAAATCCAATTTCTGGTTATTATTTTCCTAGCCACTGCTAGAATAGACCATAACAAGGGAAGCTTAACCTTTTTAACACTTTGAGGTACAGGTGTGTTGAATAATATAAGAGATTTAGAAATAATGAAATTATCTGTAAAAAGACCCTGCAAAAATTCATTAGCTGACTTCCAGTATTCTTTCAATTTTATACAGTCATAAAACATATGAGCCCAGTCAGCATTAATTTCTATATTACATCTCTTACATAGATTATCTTTATTATTTATTTTATTCATCATCAAAGGTGTATAAAAAGATCTATGTAAAAATTTCCATGTATAAAGTCTCCAGACAATGGAAAACGTAGTTCTATAGGCAGATTCCAATATATATTATTTATCTTGTTGATTTGGTGGGTCCCCATTAATAGAAGTGAAATAATTCCAGTATGTATCTACACTGTAAAAAGTTTCTTGTCTGATAATTTTATGTATGTATGAAAGTTTACCTTTATCAGAAACTTTATGTTGTAAATTTAATATCAAGTAATCAATCAGTGTTGGAATAGATTCTTTAACTGTTATAGACATTAGATCTATTCTATCAATGAGATGTTGTCTAAAGGTCTGAACCTCTAACCAGCAAGTTTCTCTTAGATCAAATTCTTGTTTTAAGAAATCTAGATTTTTAACTTTATTATCAGATATCAACTGATACCAGTACTTTAGATCATTATCTATAGCTAAATGAGTTCCTTCAGAAGTAGATGACAAAAGCATACCCTGAGTATACATTATAGGGAATATAATAAAATTCCATTCCCTATACTTAGGGTGCATGAATATAAAGTTACGATAGCTAATAATGATATTTAATGGGTAACAAACCATATGTTTAGGTGTAATAGGTGAAGTACAAAATTCCTTTAGTAACCATAACATGGAGTTATTTACAATCATATTTTTATGTGTTAAGGAGATTTTCATGAAGTGCATACTAATTAGCTCCCAATAATCTTTCCATTTTGCGACATATGACTGATCTATTAATAAAGTAATAACTTTTACAATAGAAGAGATAGTATATAAATTAAAGTCTGGAAAAGAAATACCCCCTTGAGACCAGCTATTAGTATGTTTCTTTAATGCAATCCTAGGTCTATTAGGTGCCCATAGGAAATTTAACATTAGTGTATTCAGTTTCTTGATAATTATTTTTGTAGGTGGAAGTATTATTGATTGTATTACCCTCCTGTCATTTTCTGACAACATTAACAAAAACCGTAACAACTACACACTCTGCTATCTTTATTGATCTTTCAAAAGCATTTGACATGGTTAACCATCAACTACTCTTGAATCTTCTCAAGCCCCTCTCACTGGATACTCAAGCACTACAGTGGTTCAAGTCCTACTTAGATAACAGGCAACAAGCAGTGCTTTGGGAAAACACTCTATCTGCCCCTCTTCTTGTCACCCTTGGTGTACCCCAAGGATCTATTTTAGGCCCTCTTCTATTCTCCATCTTTATAAACAATCTATCTATTAGTACTTCTCAAGCTGTAACTATACAATACACTGATAACTCCACATTAATATCCTCAGCTACAGGGCCTTCTGAACTGCAGTCCCTTACCCAAAATGTCTTTGAGCTTGTAGAAAATGGTTTTTACAACTTGGTCTCCTCCTCAACCCAAAAAAGACTAAACTACTAATATTTACTCCTACATAAATATCTACACCATTTCACTTCCCTATCAAATCCAAAAATGGCACAGTCATATCTCCTGATGCTTCTACCAAACTCTTAGGGGTTTCTATTGACCACAGCCTTAACTATGATACTCATATCAACTCCACAATAAAATCAGTTAACCGTAAACTAGGCTTCCTCTACAGAATTAAACCCTTCCTTACTACCACAGCCAGAACTACTATTGCCCACACCCACCTTATCTCTAATCTCTTTTATGGCTCTCCTATATACACAAATCTATCTAAAACTAACATCAACAAGCTTGCAATCTCCTACAATAGTATAGCCAGATTTGCTACCGGCTCCCCATTTAGAAACCACCACTGCCAAAATCTGAATCAACTGGGTTGGCTTGAACTGCACAATCAGATTTTATTTCAACAACTTATTATTACGCATAAAACCCTTTATTATCCGGATAAAACACAAATTCTCACAAATCTTATCAGCCCATATAACAATCTTACAAATCTACGCTCAACCAACAAACTACTGGTATCTATACATAAACCCTACAATAAAGCAGGTGATTCCCTCTTCTCTAATGCAGTGGGTAAAAGGTGGAAACTACTTCCTTCTGAACTTACCTTTCTCTCCTCTACTACCCTTTTCAAAAAGAACCTTAAATTATATCTTACTAGCCACTGGCTATGTCCCTGTACTAACCCAGACTAAGATTTTTTCATCTATTTCTTCCCTTGCTATTCCACCTTTACTCATTTTTCACTTTAAAGTCCAATACCTCTATGTTGGACTTATTCTACCCAAGACAGACATAATGAGCTTCTCCCCTGTCAGTCTGAGTTACTACCCCTCAACTAATTTTCTCCCAACTCTGTTCTCTTTAAACTAGTCTCTCCTGCTGCTCCTTACTTAAAACTTTATTATGGAATCTCCCTCATCCTTCTGAATACTTCCTTCCCACAGAAATTGGAAACAAATAAATAAATAAATAAAAAGGGGTGTCTTATTTTGTTCTAGTTTTTATATCACATATTCTTATTTACCTTGTAGCACGTTTTGTATGACTAGTATCTTTAATTGAAATTTAATGTTTTGAAACTGAATTTTTAATGTGCTGTTTGTTTTATATGGAGCTTTTCTCCCCAGTCGTCTACTGAAAATGGACATATATCCAGTTAGACTAACCCGGTCAACAAATGTAAAATAAGATAAAATAAATACTCATTTAAGGAATCCATATTCAGCTTCAAAAGAATAAAATATTGTAAAAGAAAAAATAATCAAAAACAGTAACCACAGAATTCAAAGAGAACTTAAATCAACTTCTATGACAAAAAAATCACACCAGCAATATACAACTAAATAATAAATTAAGTAGAGTAAAGTTGTTCTGACCATACAAGTTCTGCAAGCCAGACAATAGTTGCTATTCCTTTACATCGCGCTCACTATCATTTGCAGTTGCACTTTTTTAACTTTAAGGATCAATAAATCAAAAATCAAGGTAGGATTTTTTTACATATGCTCAGGATTGGATGAAAGGGCAAGTTAATTACTGGCATATATTTTGCAAGAGAAAATACACTGTCCCAGATACATGTAAACACTTTATTAGTATGATGCAGGTATATCAGAAATTCAGGGCAATCCTTCAAATGTATGAGCATACCAATGTGGGAATACAGGGCAGGATTCACTAAGCATCCGTGTAAGAGTTACAAGGCTTACACGGAGGCTGCAGTTAAACGGTGTGACGTCAGCATGTCATGCATATGCATGAGGGCATACTGAATCACACCTAAGGCTTACACAGTCCGTGGAAGACAGTAAGGGGTGTGTCCGTAGGCCGAGCCCTGCAAACGGACACCCCCCAGAAGAGTAAAAGTCCCTAAAGTAAACCTCCACGACAGAGTCCATGGAAATGTGAATAAACACAGCACAACAAATACCTCCACAGACTATGAACATAAAATATATAAATGAACATGTTATATATTTTTTTTAAATTGTAAAGATGTTTGCCCATGAGTGCGCTCGTTTGCTCGGGCGTGCCCGGCGCTTAGCCACAGTTAGCAGTCAGTGGAAAAGCATATAAGAACAAATATGCAAAGTAAACCAAAAAGCAATAGCGTAGCGGTAGAGATGTCGGCTGAAGAGCAGACAGTCATGGTTCGAGCCCCCACAACATCAATTTTTATTTTTAGTTAAATAAGCACGAAACAAGTCCCTGACATATATGTACACATATAAAATTATATTTTATGTAAAATGTAATGAAATGGGACATTTATTTTGAAGAAATGTGAGATAACAAAATAATAAAAAATGCCAGATGTGCCTATAGCTGAGCTACAGTTTAACAAGTTGAGTGCATCTGCCCGTAGGTGAGCAGTGGTTTAACAGGTGTAAAATGAGTGCCCGAAGGTGAGCAGTGGTTTAACAGGTGCAAAATGAGTGCCCGTAGGTGAGCAGTGGTTTATGAAAAATGAATGCCCGTAGGTGAGCAGTGGTTTAACAGGTGCAAAATGAGTGCCTGTAGGTGAGCAGTGGTTTAACACGCTGAAACTGTGTGCCCCTAGCTGAGCTGAGCGTAATATGTGTGCTGACAGCCAAATGAAGCGTAAACCAGCATAACCCGTTTGCGCGAGCTGCGCACCCCGCCAACAAGCTAACCGACGGGCAACGTTGAGCAAGCTGTAACAAAACTGCCTTTACACAGACACACCTCCTAGCCTGTGTAGACAGTCATAAAATATAAAAAGCAGTGGCGAGGTTCGAACCCAGGATACCATGCACCATAGTCAAGGTACTGAACCACTAAGCCATGATAGCTGCAAATAGAAATGCAGTAATAGCAAATATATAGGAATGAATAGAAAGAGGAGCATGACAAAGCAGGTTTTGTGAAGCAGATACAATTCCAAAATGGCCAATCACAGATAAGTGCAGGAAAACAGCATATATAAGCCCCATAGACGGGAATACACAGCATAACTGATTGTAGAACCAACTTGCAGCCAGAATGTCAGGTGTAGATGAGGGTCGTTGCTTTCGAGCACAGAGGTGGGGCATTGAGGAGTCCAAATATATGGTTTGGCTCCTTGTCCGCAATCATGAGGCCCAACTCATGCAGGGCCAGGTCCTGTGGGGAGCATATAGGGCTGAGGTGTGGGACCGGTTGGCTCATGATCTTACCAGCGCCACAGGGATACCAAGGACTGGTAAGCAGGTCCATCACCACCATGCGGACCTGAAGAGACGGAAGCAGGATCAACTGAACCGTTGGATCCAGGAGGCCCGGCAAATGCCCAACGCCCCACTACTGAGTAAGTTACATCTAATTATTTATGTAAGAAATTAACCTAGCTGATATTATGGAGATGTGTATTCCAATATTACTTTATTTATATTACAGCTGCAGGTGTCCGTTCTGTGAACCGTAGAGCCTATGGTGATAGGCTGGTGCGGTTGCACCACCAGGCAGGTCAGTAATCCTCTCCCTATAACTGTAAATAAATATAAAAGTATGACAGTTAGCAAAAGAGTGCAGTGTAGTCACTAAGTAATAAAATGTGCAAGTAACAGTGTAAGAGGGTTTGCAAGTATTGCTTGATTACAAAAGTGTGATGCAGTCTGTAATCCAAACAGAGAAATGAAAAAGTCTGAAATAAAGTCTGAAATAAAGATGTCCCACCTGTAACATAATAGTACAAAACCTGCAGCAGGCTGAAAAGTACAGCTGCAGAAGCTTAGTAAAACACGTGTGAAATATATCCCTGTTGAAATACAGAAACATGACAGAAGTGAGACTGTTGGAAAGGATTGTAATACCTACAGGTAAAACATGTCAATAAAGCCTAGAATTAAGTACCATCCTGAATTGTAAAAATAAAACAAGTGAGAGAGTGTGAGCAATAGTTATGAATCCACCAATAAAGTAATAATAACTGCTGAATAAAGTATACTGCAGTCAGTACAGAATGAAATGAATGTGACAAGCAGAACCAAACTGCGAAATGTGTTCAAAATGTTCCTGCAGCTGGAATGTGTATCCCAAAATCTGGATATGTTGCTCTCAGTCTGCAATATGCAAATAGTATGGTTGTCTGAAATACCAAACATCCACAGTTGTCTATAGCTATATAAAGCAAATGTAGCAGGATGATGTAGCCGAACAGAGCCAGATATGAATGTGTATGAATAAAAATGAAAATGTATATTGATGTAGCAGTAACATTCCTATCACCAACTTGAAGTAGTTATCACATAGGAAACTGTAGGTAGAACTGTAGTGTGTATATATCTGCAGCTATTAGAAATGTACAGCATATGTATTGGTATTTGAAGGTGTTAATTAAATTTTCTTCACCCTACCCTATAACCACATATAATCCATTCCACGTGAAATTGGTATGTGCAATCACAATTAACACCCCTGGACATTTGTCCTGTTGGGTCATACATATTTGCATGTACGTTGATGCATCTGCCCTGTTCATACATCCAAACCTGATGGCCTGTTGCCATCAATCAATCCTGCATGTTGTTGGACTGTGTATTGCTGTTCAAATTATGCATGTGTTATGCTTGCTGTTCAATGGTTTGAATATCTGGGTGTTTGGTTAATGGGAATACTAATGCATGCTGTTACAACTAATTGTGAATGGTATTCTATGTTACTAACCCAAACTGTCATGACATAATGCAAAACATAGGACGACAGGGAAGGCGGGTTCCAGCGGACCCACCTCTCCCACCTCAGCTGGCGAGTGCACCTGGCAGTAGTGCCCAGTCCGGACCCTCCTCTGGTGGCCCTGTGCCACCTGCAGGTGGAAGCGCTGCAGGGGATGGGGCTCGTCCCCCCTCTGCAAGTGTGGTCAGAGGAGAACAACCACTCACCCTCTGTAGCGTCCAGACTGTGGTGCGTAGGGAGATCCAGGAAGCTGTTCTTGGGCCCCTATGCCAGGTTGAGGCACAGGTGGCACAACTAACAGGCGTGCCTGCTCCCCGGCCTACACAGCCCCCAGCACAGCCCCGTCCTGGGCAGTGAAGGCACAGTGGCAACTGTCCATGGGTGGGGATATTAGTTCCACTGTTGCCATCTGTGGGCTCATGGGCTCTAGATATCCAAACATCTGCCCCCGTCAATTGTGTAACCCCCCACATGTGTCATACACCGCCCCTGTATGCGTCTTGTTTGTCTTGTCTGTTGACCTACCCAACCTACCTCCCCAGCTATACCAACTTCCTTTACCTGACATACCACTCTCACCTTTAAAAAAAAAAGGGCACTCTGTACCCACAAAAATATTACGCCCCATACATAGCTGCCCATTTTGCACACATGTCTGCTGGACATGGAAATGTCAATTGCAATTGGCTGTACAACAAGTATTATTGTTGTCCTCACACCTCTCTCAGGGGTGGAAGGTTTCAAATGTCACACCAAATTACAAACATATGCACAGCTGTTGCTGATGAAGAAATGGGCAGCTATGGGCCTTACCTACATCCCTCCTGCAAAACCCAAGCTTGTTTCCCCTACTGTCTTACCCTCTTTGTGACCCCTTTTTCACCACTTTCCTGTCAACTCCATTTTCATTTCTTTCAAAGAAAATAGCGTGGGTGTGCGCAAGAGTAAGCACTTTTAAGCGGTTGTAAGCGGGTGTGCGCAGAACTGAAAGCCAGTGCGCATGCGGGAGCTCTGCGCAAACCAGCGCTAACCCGGCTGCAACTGCTTAAAAGTGCCTTAGTCACTCTGAATGACAAGTCCTGTAGTCTGCTCAAAAGCAAAATAAAATCCCACTGGCAGTCCCGAACCCAGGACATTGGAAACAGTAGTCTGCATGACATATCACGAAGCCATGACTGTTATACAAGAGCAATGTGCTATAATAAATATATCATGTAATAGTAGGAATGAATGTAAAGGGAATATAGGATGTGTAGTACACAAAGCATGTCACGTATATTTACTGTCAAATCTAGTGGATTTCTATAATAGTAGAGTGTGTGAACAGAAACAGCCATGCTAGTTGGTAGCTAGTAGGTAATAATGTCACTGTAGCACCTTGCAAGCCACACACATACTCACAGCAGGATAATCACTGCCCATACCCCACAACCTCTTACAGGAACACATCCGAAACAAGTAATAAAAAATGTGGAGCAAAGGGCCAAAAACAGGGACACATTCCAAATAATGCTACAACAAACATAGACAGTTCAGAGAGTAACAGGTTCTGCATTTTGTTGGATGTTTGGAAGGGTATGAAGTCTGAAACTTAAATGTTTGTCACTATAGTCTGACCTGAGCCCAGAGTGATTTGCCAGAAAGAGCTGTTCATGAGATATTGACCAAAATATGAGGCAAAAATGTGGACAACCTGCAAATATCTGTACACTTGAGAGGTCTGACACTGCCATTTTTGAATAGTTAGGAGCCTAGACATAGCAACAGTGACTGAGTTACAGGGATGCCCCACAGACTCCCTGTGAAATGTACAAACAGTAGGCAGAAAGGTGTTACAACACATGCAATGGTAACTATGAAGTACTGAAAGTATGCACCACCTGCACGGCAGAAATAGTGTAGTAATACATATGCTCATGCTATCCCACAGTCACAACTGCAGAATACCAGACAATTTAATGGGTGTACCCCACTGATATGTACCATTCCATGAGGCAGATAAAAGATGCACCTGAGAGTCTCTGGGGCCTGCTCAGCAGCATACTCAAATACCCTAATAGATGTCAAGGCCCACACCATGGCCAGACCACACTGCATGCAGTAACACCCTAGCAGATATAGCAAGCATTCCAAGGTGTGAATGTACATGGAAAATAGGAAAGCCACAGCAACACACTACAGTCAAGACACCTATCAGGCATACAAGTAGTGAATGTAAAGGGCAAATATTGAAGCCATAGCAACAAAGTGCAAGAGCCACTGCTATACACCAGTTACACCACATGTCCCACAGGAAAGCACACACACCCACATTAACAGTAGTAGTAGTCTTAGGTGTCAGTGTACATACACACTTAGTACAGGAAACTGGAGAAATGAATGGAGAAATGTTAATCTACAACACAGCCGGAAATATGAGAGAGATACTAACCTTTACACTCACAGAACAGTGTCCACAGCATACCAGCATGGTCCCTGCCCTTAAAATCTGAAAGGGCTATGCCTATCTCACATACCTTTTTATAGCACTGTCCTGAAATCACAGTGAGAACTGCAATCAGTACACAACTGGCTGTGTGCAATTAGCAAATGCTGGCTAACAATTGGTGCAGAGGCCATCACATGGACATATGCAGATACCTACAAAAGCATGTTGTACTCCCAGTCCATACATGCAATACTTTCATTGCACCCTGTGGAAGTAGGAAGAGACAGAGAGAGAGAGAGAGAGAGAGAGAGACAGAGAAAAAAATAAATAAATAAACATACACAAACAAAACCGGTCAGCAACAACCACTTAAAAGCTGACAACTGGTAAGTGAAGCAGCAGGACACGAAACCAGATGGCAACACAAGCAGCTGTGACAAACACAGGTAATGTAAAGTAATACTATAAAAGTCTACATACTGTGAACCCTCCATATGTGTCATTGGTCTGTATCCATATGTATATGAAGATGTGCAAAGGGCAGGGGACATACAGCAACTATCAGTGAAGGCTGTACATACATATGTATGTGAGGGCATCTATGTGCACATATTAATGTAGGTTGAATGTAGGTTGTAGTGCAATGTACAATGTAGGTTTCACAGTTATGTATGTTTTGTGTATACAGTTTTGTAAACAAACATGTTGATATACCTATCTATCATATGGATACGTATGTATGTCAATATATGTATGTATGTATATATATATATATATATATATATATGTATGAAATATGCATATATGTATACATACATAGAGAGGGATGTAGGAATACATAGACAGATGTAGATAGATAAAATATGTACAAACATATATATGTAATACCACATACAGATATAGATATATGTAGATACATATACATAGACAGACAGATCTGTCTATCTACAGGTATGACTGTATATGACGATCTCATTCTCCCCCTGTCCCACCCCCTCTGTCACTCTCACCCCCTCTCTGTCACACACCCCCTCTCCATATCTATAGCAATATATGTACATCAATATATATATATGTGTATATGTATACAGACATATATATATATATATATATATATATATATATATATATATATATATATATACATATATATATATATATATATATATATATATATATATATATAGAGAGAGAGAGAGAGAGATGTATATATATTCTGAGTGAGGCACATGTGTACAGATGTATTGCAACAGGTGCCTGGTGACAAAGGCATGGAGTGAACACCAGTGTCAAAACTGGAGTACCATACCCCATTTCAAATCACCTACACCAGTAACCACCAGATATGTGATTGGCTGCCCACCACTGCATGTGTCAGGGGTGAACAGGGTCATAAATGTGTACAATAGTCCCCCCAATGATATTCACAGTGGGACACTATTCCTGGAATACCTGCACATGGTATGTGTTAGCAGACATGGTGTGTCAGCTATGGACATATAGGTCAGTGTACCCCTCCACACCACACAATGGCTGCCACGGTATGTACCTCACATGACAGCTACAGATATGGAGAAGGACACAGTGACATGTACAACACTGTGACAATGCACTCAAACACATTACCAATGCACAGTGACTGACAACACCACAGAGTACACACATACTACCCACATAGAGGTTACCACTCCTGGATTTACATACTTAAGTCACACCCATGACAGATGTCCAACAGCCATAGTAATACCTCACACCATCCACAACCTAAATGACTGCTGTGTGTCATCTGTGACACTGCAAAAGAGAGCACATGGTGGAGGTACAGGTTCCTACCCACAGATAAGACATACCCCGCAATAAACCACACAGCGTTAAGAAGCAAGACTCCCCATGAGTACATGTCACACATACCCCTGCTGAATGTTAGTCAGATAGGTAATATGCCATATGAGTCACCCTGTGTAACTGTTTGACAGGAGCAGGTACCATCACATCACATGTGTCACAATGGTCAGGGTAGCAGAACAGTATGCTGCTGTAGTCCCAGGGGCAATAGCATATTGTATTGTATTGTATTGTAATGTATTGTATTGTGTTGTATTGTATTGGTATGTAGAGGTGCCTCCTTCATGGAGTGGAACCACTGCCAGTGTACAGGTACATATCCTGTAGTCAGGCTAGTGTTACATAGCACTTCTATATGTGTGTTTAGCTCCTCTTGGAGTTCATGTAGCATGCAACCGGGATACCATCAGGTCCCATTCATGTTGTGTATTCTGCTTTTCTGAGGGCGACTCTCACCTGGACATCTGTGATGACAGGGAGGTTACAGTCAGCTGGGATAAGTATGTCTTATTTTGGGGGAGAGGGAGGGGGAAACATGCACTGAACCTGTCTGCCACAATGTTGCCAATATCTGTGGGTTCAGTGAATTATTTGTTGTTGTGTACTAACTATGAGCATATTGGAGGGTTTCTGACCAGGTTGCTAACATAACTGAAGAAGGCTTTGTGGTTATCTGTAGTGTCCCTATTGATTTCCCTCTCAAAGTTGCCCATGGATGTTTGTATGAGAGAAAATAGCTCCTTACTAGTGCTGATCAGACACGTCTTCCCTTTATGGAATTATGCTCAGTCTTGCAGTAGCTTCCATCTTTTGTTATACAACCTGTCTATGGCTGGGGTCCACCAGACAGGATGCTGTCCCTTTGTGGAGAGTGTGTTGGTCTTATATGGGGTTGCATGATCCATGCATTCTCGGAGATGTCCGTAGAAATAATTTGTGAAGGGGTCAGCATTGTGGGTTGTGTCTTCCACTGGCCCAGTGGGCTGAAAGGATACCATGTCACTGTTACAAAGTGTAAAGTTTGCATTTGAAATGTTATTCACTGTAGTCATTTGTGCTGGTGGTGGAGGTGGGATATGTATATCCAGGGCAATTAGTTTGTGGTCAGCTCACAGTAGTTGATGATGTACCCCATACAGTACCTCAATACAAACCCCCAGAGTGAGGAGGTGCTTTGGACCTGAATCAGTGTTCTGACTGCTGGGGTTTGGTAGTATGTCATATGGAGTGTGCCAGGTACTGTTGCACAGTTGTTGGCTGAACACTGATACCTGGCCATTTACATGTGTATCCACCAATAGACAGACAGATGCTATATATGTGAGATATGTTGTATCACAACAGTCAAGTAGCATGTGTAGTATGTGTGCCAAATTCTGCTGACATATTTTGCTGATATCATGTTATTTCCTTTTTCAGGACCATGGCTCACCAGTGCAATCCAGCTTACTCTGCAGCTGAGGGTGAGGAGATACACCAGAGCCTGGTGCAGGATTATGCAATACTCTTTTCCCGCACCAGCCAGAATCAGCAGGAGAGGGCTGCACTGTGGCAAGACCTGGTCTGTCGGGTAAATGACATCGGCATGCATAATAGGACATATGAGCAGGTACGACATCACTGCAGTGATTTAATCAGAAATGTCCGTCAGCTTGCGTCGGATATCCACAGGCAACAGGTTGCCACAGGTTGTGGGGTGGCTACACATCCCCCACTCACCAGACTTGAGGGACTGCTCATAAGTGTTGTGGCTCCAGCCCACCAACAACAACAACAGCAGCAGACCTGCATTATGATGGAGGCTGGAGCCACGCAGCAGCAAGACTACGAGCGTGCAGGTAATATGCCATATGTATAGTTGACTGTTGTGTACACTGGTAGTTAATGCATGTGTGAGGTGTGTCCTTGGTTTGTAGCTGTCATCATAGTATTTAATGTGCAAGTGTGATATTCTCAATATCAGCAGCTGACCTGTGAAAGGCGACTGTTGTACTACTAACCTGTATCATACTCAGTAACAATGGCACAGTTGTGCCCACTGGCATTAATTTCCTCACTTTTGCAGGTCCCTCCGGTGTAACAACAATGCAGCCTATCCATGCTGGTGAGTGTGTATTAACAATACCTTTAATAGTCTTGATAGTAATAGTAATATTAGACTTACTGAGTAGTGCTCTGTGTATGCATGCAGGTGTGTCTGTGTCTGTGTGTTGATATCTTGCATACTGAGTAGTGTGCAAGTGTGCAACTGTGTGCAACTGTGTGCAACTGTGTGCATGTGTGCATGTGTGCACCTGTGCATGTGTGCACCTGTGCACATGTGCATGTGTTCATGTGTGCATGTGTGCACCTGTGCATGTGTGCATGTGTGCATGTGTGCACCTGTGCATGTGTGCATGTGTGCATGTGTGCACCTGTGCATGTGTGCATGTGTGCATCACTGGTAACATTGTGTACACATTGTAAACTGTGTTTCCTGTTTCCCTCCCACAGGTTCTGGTGCTGCTCTAGTGTCATGCAGCAGGGAACCTGAATCAGGTGCCATGGGTACTGATAATGATGACATCTGTGTAATGGCATAGGAAGGTATGCCAGGGTCCGTCATTGGTCAGCCAATTGACAGTACACAGCTGTCAACCCCATCAATGTGCACAGTTATCCTGCCAATACACCCTTTGTCACCAATGTCCCTAGGTGATGGGCAAGATACAGTGGGCATTGACCAGGGTAATGTGGTATCTGTGGCACATGCTTCCCCACACAGCAGCCATGGGCATGCCCCTGAGATGGTACCACACAGACAGATGTCCAGGGGTTCTCGTGGGAGCATCCATGGGCGTACTGCCCCTGTCAGATGTGCCCACAGAGGTCTTACAACCTCAGCTATGTTTCAGGCTGTCATGCAGGCACAGTCACGTATGGAACGGTACACCAGACAGGGTCAGAAGGAGCTGACAGCATGTTGCACAGCCATGACTGACAGGATGCGTGACATTGCGGCTGCCATCCGTAATTTCACCGATGTCATAGACAGACGTTGTGGGGACATATTAGACCAGTTCCACAACTACATGTCCATGAGCCAGGGTGATGGTGGACAGTTGAGGCATCGACGTGGGCGTATGACAGCAACAGCAGCAGCTGGCAGTCGTCGTGGATGACAACAGAGCCGCGGCTGCCCCCATAGTGCCAGCAGCAGCCCCAGCAATGCTGGGTCTGTGCTGTCATCAGACCACCCCAGGAGACCACATGCACGTGGCTCTGGACAGGCCCGATAGGGATCTGTGTCCAGTCAATGAACACCTGCTTCTGATGACAGTACCCAGTCTGGATTGGTACCGGATACGGTCTGTAGCACCCCTACAAGGCACAGGTACTGTGTCCGTGGCCACAGACACTGATCTGTATGACTTGGCAGGTACAGTCTGTGGCTGTTGACAAACACCAGTATATGGCAGCCATGAGGTGGAACTGTGTGCATCCATACACACAAGCGAATTGACAACACCTAGGGCTACCGCATACATGCACACACTGCATCAACATTGCCCCACCTTGTACTGCTGTCTCTCACCAATACACATACACATACATGTCAATTGGTGGTATCGGTGGCTGACCCAGGCATACCAAGTTCACACCCTGTGCATATGATGAAACTGTGCCACCTCCTGCAATCTGTAACATCAGTGCAGGTACAGGTTAACATGTTGCTGATGCACAGGGTGACTACATAGACGTGTAGTAATAGTATCATGTTGTTAACAATACTGTGTGCTGATATAATTGTGGGTATATCCCAGCATGCCTGATGCAGTAAGGGTATGATTGTCTTGTACTGTTGTCTACACCATGGTAAGTACCATAGTGTATCATCTGCACATGTTGGCATACTGGTGGTAAGGATGTCAACAGAAGGCTACATACATAGGTAGCACAGGGGATAAGGTAATGAAAGTATTGATACGCAATGATGGACATGTAAACTGCAAGTGGCATGTTGCCCACACTGGACTCTGCAATGCAGATGTTTGAGGATGTTGATATGTGTGCAGTACTACACGACTGGTATAGGACACACAGGAGCACCCTAGCACTGCAAGATCACATCTCATACCATGCTAGACAGCCCCAACACACAAAACTAACTGTCACAGGAGGGAGAGTCCCCATACATGTCAGGGATACTGTGGTGGCAGGTCAGGTAGCATACATCCTACTAAGTATGGAACCACTGAGTGAAGGCTCAGTGTCTGTTATTTGACGTGTATTACTGCAGGTATGAGCACCTGGGTTTCCATCCAGTTATTGTACATCCTGACGGTACATGGTCTGTACACTTGTGTGCGCTGAGACTGGACCCTAGCCATCTGACCCGTGAATTTCCATGTACATGTGTATAGTGCCTGCATATTTGCACTGTTACCTACTGGAAGTGGTACAGCTTGTTTGTTGAACAATGGACTACATGCAGCCCTGCTTACTGTAGCTTTGTTTGCATGCATGTTTGCTTGCACTTACCCTGGAACACTGATCCCACCTGCAATGCAGAGTTACAGAGTTTCTGTGGACTCCTAGTGACATCTGCATAGCTTACTATATGTATGTCCATGTCTCACTTGACAGAACGTCACTGTTTGTCCTGTTCACATGTACGTTGCCTGTGACACATTGCATATGACTTACCTGGCATTTGTCCACATGAGCAGTCATATATGCCAGTGCTAACTAATCACAGGCACTACACCCTCACATATTCACCTTCTGTTGAACCACCTGCTTCGCTAGGGATGGTTTGCACCTGTCACCCCTGGGCTTTCAGATATTGGCTAAGGCTCTTGCTACCCCATAGTGCCTTTTTTAGGCAAGGCTCAAAAGACAACCCACCTCCATAGGTATCACAAGGGATGAGAAACTAAGAGTAATGCTACTCAACGCCAGAAGTCTAAACCTCAAGATGCACACACTCGAAACTCTCCTTAGCATGGAGAACATTGATATCTGTGCAGTAACAGAGACCTGGTTCAGAGCTCCCTAGAGCACACCAGCACTACCAGGTTATACCTCATACCATGCTTTTCGGCCCCAAAACGTGGACCGAATCACAAAAGGAGGGTGAGTATCGATATTCATCAAAGATACCCACACCTCCAGGTTGGTGGCAAAGCACGAAGCATCAGAGACTATCCATGTGCAACTAACAGTGGGTAAAACTGCCTTCCAGTTTATAGCCTGCTGCAGACCACCCTCCCAAACCCAGGAACCCCACACAGCCTTCCTGAGAGCACTGGAAAATATGAAGGTCTCTCCAAACACCGTTATATTGGGCAACTTCAACTACACAAACATAGACTGGGAGCATTACTCTAGCTCCAACACCCTAGCTGAAATCATCAGTGTTTAGAAAGGGGAATGTGCATCCTGTAGTGTGTTCTCCTAGTTGCCAAAAGGGACATTTCTTTCATACAAAATTGCACACACACTAACCCCCCCTCCACACACACTGCGCATTTGGAGGATTCAAACCCCTATCTAACTATGTTATGACACTCGCGATGGACACATTAGCAGAGTGCGCTATTCACATTACTGGGAGACATCCTTTCTCCTGCTGTACTTATAGGGTGCTGACATCATTAGTGTTTAGAAAGGGGAATGTGCATCCTGTAGTGTGTTTTGCCAAAAGGGACATTTCTTTCATACAAATGTGCACACACACTATCCCCCCTCCACATACACTGAGCATTTGCAGATGCAAACCCCTATCTAACTATGTTATGACACTCGAGACGGACACATTAGCAGAGTGCGCTATTCGCATTACTGGGAGATATCCTTTCTCCTGCTTTACTTATAGGGTGCTGACATCATCAGTGTTTAGAAAGGGGAATGTGCATCCTGTAGTGTGTTTTCCCAATTGCCAAAAGGAACATTTCTTCACACAGACTTGCACACACACCAACCCCGCTCACCCACACACACTGAGCATTTGCAGGATTCAAACCCCTACCTAACGATATTATGACACTTGAGAGAGACGCATTAGCAGAGCGCACTGTCTGATTTAGTGGGCATCTGCTCTGCACCTGCAGTATTTATCGGGTGCTGACATCATTATTTCTACAGAGGTATGTACATCTACTACTACCTGTCAGGTGGGGGATAGCATATATATGCATTTGCTGCCACCTACTTCAGGGTCAGATATGCACATCACACTGGCAGGTTATGTTCTATACCATGCTTCGTGACCACAGGACCTGTAACACACAACACAACCACCCCTCCCACATCCAGGACACACACTTTGCTTCCCTGGGAACAGTGCCAAGGTATGCAGGTGTTCACATACACCATTCCAGTTGTTAACGTCAGGTACAGGTATATTGTGTGTGGGAACTACTCAGGCCTCTACAACATTACCCTACAGCCACTACCATTTGTGAGTCCATGTGCTATGGCAGAACCACTCACCACAGCCACAAGGGGAATACATATTGCACCTGACCATCTGCAACATGGGTACTCACTGTTCCACACCAGAGGTAGACCACTATTGTTGATATCTGACCATACCCACCTTTCCCTGGACATCCATATCCCATCCCCACCCCAGGCAAGGTTGTCACTGCAAACAAAGTGTATTTATCAAAAGCAGACTTTACACTTGTGAAGACTGGGGTGGAAGACTTCAAAGGACCCATGCTGGGGGAGTATACAGGCCACTCTGCATATTCCTTGACAATTGCATTCTATGAGCATGTGGAAGGTGTGCATTGATCATGCTATCCCAAATATACCCATGACTGCTCCACAACAGGACACCTGTCAGGTGTACACCAGCCATATATGGGCTGTCCAACAGACAGAGTGAGCTAATACATTGCAGAGCAGTAGCCCACAGAGGGAGGACATCTGTGAACAGTACTGGCACGACACTTCAATCCCACATAATCATCACGACAAAGTGTTGACAGTGAAATTGTCCAGACAATGCAGATAAGGCTCCCCTCAGTCTGTTATTGACACCCACTTACTGTTAGAGGTCCTCAACAACCCTCTTCCAGCACACAACAATGACATGGATGTGGCTTAGCAAATTCAACCCCTGGGATCTCCACTGTGTCCCTGCTTGACAGAGGCACAGCATACTAGCCTCACACGGTGCCTTATGTGACCTACTTTACAGTGGCACAGTAGCCTACTGTACTGGGGAGGCAGATGCCAAGCACACTCTGGCTAAGCTGTCATTCCCTAGGGCAAACAGCCTAGTGTTGACCTCTACACCCATATGTTTAATTGTCAGATGCACAATATTTGTTGCTGATCGACTGTTTGCAGGTCTTTATTGCCATAGCATTCCCTGTTTCTATTAACAACTTGTGTATCTGTGGAAGATGTTTGAATATGAGAGGGATCCACTATATCACGTATGTCTCTGTAGTCATTTAAATGTGTGCACTGGGCAGATTGCTGTAATGTGGTTGGTTCCTGGAATAACATGTACAAATACCAGATATGTGTGGCCAACTGCTAAACTGAGATTTGGCCTAAGTGTGTGAGCATGCCCAGTTCAGGCTTTCCATGGCATGTTGTCTGACATATGTCTCATTTATCAAAGTGTGCGAGCATGCCCAGTGTGAGCTTTCCATATGTTGAACTCTGCAGCCCACCACATTTGTGGATGAGTGTGAACTTCAACAATATCTCACGTTTATGGTTGTGTGTTGTGTGTCATGTTGTGTAGTTACTGTCCAACTGCTTTGTGTCTGAACACAACAGGGATTATACTGTGCCTGAAGGTATTGCATGGGATACTTTGCATACAGTTGGCAACATCCTTTCATACTGACCTAACACTGTAGTACCGTATAGTGTACTGGTTCAGTACTTTCACTGTGGTGGACAGTATCCTGGGCTTTAGTCCTATCACTGCTTTACATTTTCATAGTGAGCACAACAGCTTGGTTAGGGGCCAGCTGTGCACATCTGACCATGTTGCATTATGTTCAGATATGAACTACTTAAACCAGGCTTGTCCAACATTGGTAGTGTATTCCACAACATAGGTGTACATTGGCAAACACTAGCGATGTGCCCTAGGCCATTTCTAATGCTAGTCGGAGAGTGTGTTTGTCCTTCGACACACATTGTAAGTGGAGTTTGCCATGACATATGTCATGGTTAGTATACTGTGCCTCCGTCTACCCGTGACATAACAGTGATACCCAGGGTAAACCTTCCATCTCCCATTCAGTCATCAAGATTCCTCTTGAGGAGAGTTGATGAGTGACTCTCTGGCTAACCTGTACTGGAAGTTTACTCAAGA
Organism: Protopterus annectens; assembly: GCF_019279795.1. Classification (NCBI taxonomy): domain Eukaryota; kingdom Metazoa; phylum Chordata; order Ceratodontiformes; family Protopteridae; genus Protopterus; species Protopterus annectens. The sequence continues at coordinate 1,075,733,163 of NC_056735.1, forward strand.
GTGGGGGCGGCTTCTGTGTTATGGATCATTCAGTACAGCTTGTCCTATGTATGTCAGTGCTGGGGTTCAGGTCTCTCATGTGCATAGCTCACTGCCATTCAGATTGTACAAGGTGCAGCATGTTCATTGATTCCAGCTTGGACATGACTTTATACATCAGGCACAGCTTGCCTGTGGGTGGGCAGTATGGCAGTGTGTGGAGCTGCAGTTTGTTTAATCAGGCAACACATGGCATCTGTTCAAGCTCTTTGATACTCCTGGTGAGGTACTTTTGGGGACTTTACAGTTGATGGAGGTGTCTGCTGAGGTACATCCCACAGGGGCTATTGTAGTCAATTGTAACACTGATGAAGGATGACTGGGGAGCCAAGCCAAGGACCTCCCCTTATCTAGATCTGACAACCTTCATGATTAGGTGGGTATATGGTATGTTTCTGTAACCACTACAGCCACATGCTTGTCCAATGCAGGATATCTATCAACTTGTGTCCCCAGGTCTCTCATTACATGTTAAGTACTTAATGGGTTAACACCTATGTGGTAACTGGTGGGCACTTACTGTATATCCACAGGGGTTGACTATACACTTTTCTGCAATTAGCTTGCTAACATGGCTATGGCACCAGTTGTATGTTTCTATGTGTCCCTTTTGATGGCTGCAGCATGTCTGACCATGTCAGTTCTGTTCTTGGTCTGGTTTGCAACCCCTCTACTGACATAGGGGTTTATATTTAAGCTGGTGAGCTTATCTATAATGAACACGTGAGGTATTGTATGGAAGCCTTTGCAAGGTCCAGCTACGCTGTGTGAACCACATTGCCCTCATCAATGACCTTAATGACTGTTTCAAATGAGTCAAACATGTTTAAGGGGCAGGATCTGCACTTAAGAAAGCCACACTGGGTAGGGTCTGGTGTCAGTAGGTCCCCAATTTCTTTATGTCTGTGGTACATGCTGATCCTTTCCATAGCTGTGCAGACCAAGCTTGTCAGGATTCTGGGGTGGTAGTTTGCAGTATCCATTCAGGCAACACCTTTGTTGAGAAGGACCACTGTTGTTGTACACTGCTCTTTGGGTACATATCCTGTGGTAAGGCTGACATTGAGCAGTAGTGTGATTTGGCATTCCATTCTTCTTGGAGTCCATGTTGGACTCAGCCCAGGACACCATCTCATACCATTGCTGCTGTGTGTTTTGCTTTGTCGATGCTGGCTGTTACCTCAGCATCTGCAATGTCAGGGGGCCAGCACTCTGCTGGGATAGATATTTTGCATTCGGGGGGGGGGGGGGTTTGCACTGCACCTGTCAGGTTGGATGTTGGCAATATGTGTGTGTGTTTGGTATGTTGTTTGTAATATTTGAGTGATTCAGAGCATATCTGTTAATTCCCAACAAGGTTCCTACCATCAGTTAAGAAAGCCTTGTGATTATCCTTAGTGTCCTGTACAATTTGTATCTTCATAGGTTCATAGGTTCATATTCGGCTATCCACTCTAGGGCATTTATAAGCCTTGCCAGAGTGTGTGTGGCTTTTGCCACCCCTTGCTATGTGAATATTATGGCCATTTATGATTTACTTTACTGTGCCTCTGTCTGGACGTGACACAGTGAAGACCCCAGTGTACATCTACGATCATCCATCTATTTGGCAAGATTCCTGTTGAAGAGTGTCAGTGAGGGGCTCTGCCTAACATGGAGTGGGATTCTGTTTCAGGATGTAGGGAGCCTCAGGGTTATGTATCTCTCCCTCCAGCACATCCTATTTCATTATGTGTTGAGGTTGACATCTCTCACTCTCACACCTCCAATGGCTTTGGGTTTTCTGGGGTGGAGCATGTCCATTACTCCTGTGTTGGACATGGCCTTGAACAACAGGCATACAACACCTCTGTGTAGGCAGTATGTTACTGCATTCAGCTGGGGTGTCTACAGCCAGGCAGCATATGACATATATTTGAGACCCTTTATCCTCTTGGTGAGGTACCTTTGAGGTCTTTCTAACTGCTGCAGGTGTCAGGTAAGGTACATCCCAAATGAGGCATTGTACTAGATTATGGGTCTGATAAGAGAACAGTATAGGGGCACAATGACCTCAGTTGACGTAGATGTGAACCCTTTCATGATACCATGTCCAATATAGACAGTTTTCCTAGCCACGTTGGCAATGTGAGTGTCACATAACAGGTTACTGTCCACATGTGTCCCTAGGTCCCTGATTACTCCTTCCATACATAATGGTTTACAACCTATGTGGTAATTTGTGAGTACCTTGTTTGGTATTTGGTGGGACATTCATACTGTCCAGTGTCTTCAGGATGGCTGGGTGGGGTTCCTGTGTGTGAGAATGTGGTCTGTAGCATGCTACAGACTGTACAGCAGTTTTGCCTATGGTTAGTTGCACATGGGTGGTCTCTGATGCTTCGTGCATTGTCAGTTACCTGGACCTATGGGTGTCTGTGCTGAATATGGATACTCCCCCTCCTTTCATGTTTTGGTCCAGGTTTTGGGGCCATAACGTATGATATGATGTATAACCTGGTAGTGCTGGTGTGCTGTCAGGAGGCTTGCTGCAGGTTTCTGTCACTGCACGGACATCAATGTTCTCCATACTGGGGAAGGCCTCGGGAGCATGCATATTGAGGTTTACACGTCTGGCATTGGTCAGCATTACCCTTCTGTTTCTTTCCACTTATGTTTTCTAGGGTGGTGGGTTAGCCTTTTCAGCCTTGCCTACAAAAGGCTCTATGGAGGTGGCAAAAGCCTTATCCAATATCCAGACGCCCAGGGGTAACAGGTGCAAGCCATCCCTGGAACAGCAGCGTGGCTTGTCAAGCATGACATCCCAAGCAGACAGACATTGGATCCCCTTGGAATGACACCAGTACTTGTGCCACTTGTTAAAGCTGATCATTCTGTGTTTGTACTGTGGCATCATTCTTGGTGAGGGTAGGATGCTGAAAATGGTCAGTGTCATACCGGCCTGGACTACATAATCAGAGAGCTCATCTATGTCTCTTTTCATGTAGTCCAGGGAGGTAAATCTCAGGTCATTCACTCCAGCATGGACAATGACTGCATCATATTTCTACTTGCTTTGGGGTGACCTGCATACTTGTGTTATGTGGCGTATTGTAGCAGCCTACAGGCAGCTTACTGTACCCTTTCCCTTGTTCAGTCTGGTGAGTGGGACAGCAGTGTGTCTGTCTATGGAGTCACCTATTACAACTGTATCAGGCATGTTGTTTCTCCTTCTGGCCTGTGACTGTTTGGCACACCAGCTTTGTGTACTATGTGTTGCATGTGCTATGTTTGGAGGTTGTGGTTGCTTGGGTGTCTGCTTTGGAGGCCTCTGCTGGTGTGGTGTGTTTGTAATTAGGGCCCCTGGGAATGTTTTTCTGTGTTTGTCTTTGGTTTGCAGTTGTGATAGGTCTATGCGGGACTGGGTTTGTGGTGTTTGTGGTTACCTTCTCCTCCTGACTAGTTTTGACAGTACTGAGTTGAGGGAGCTCAGCCTCCGGTTTGGATAAATGGTTGCATCTCTCACATATATTTGTATTTCTTGGGGGGAGTTCAGGGTTGTCTGTGTACTTGGGGCAGGTGTAACATTGCCTCAAGATTCACAGATTCAACTTGTTGTAGCTGGCCTTAGTGAATTGTATGTGTGGACATATTTTATTGCCATACTACTGATCAGTGATTACTTCCTTTTTATGTTTGCTGTATCATGTAGTAGCTTCCTCATTCTCTTGCATGGTTTGGTAATGGCTGGAGTCCAACATGCCAGATGCCTGCATGTACATGTATGGCATTGTGTCTTGGTTTTATTTGGGATTGCATAATCCAAGCATTCCTGGCAGTGTTCATGGAATGCCTGTATAACAGGTTCTGAGGTGTGGCCCATATTTTGCACCTGCACGGGGCCTTTAATGGATTCCACATCAGTTTGGAGTGCAACTTTTGCTTTACACATGTTTTTCACTGTGGTTTTCTGGCCAGGGACTGTGGTCAGGATGTGTATATCCAGTGTGATTACTCTATGGTCTGGTCTTACCAATGAGGGATACACTTCTCATCTTGCCATCCAGTACCCATGTTGCTGATTATCACATCCAGTATGCTTACCCCTCTTGTGGGAGTGGTACGTTGTTCCTGGACATTTTGGTTTATGGATTCTAAGAACTTTTGTCCTACAGTGTTGGAGCAAGTATAATTCTCCCAGTCTATGTCTGGGTATTTTCAGTCACACAATATAATGTGGTTTGGAGGGCTTGATATATTCATGTATTCCAACATAGGCCAGGTGCAGTTCCTGGTGTTAGGATGGTAGTCTGTAGCAGGCTATAAACTGGGAGGTAGTTTTAGCCACTGTTACTTGACCATGGGTAGTCCATGCTGGTTCTTGTTGTGGTACCAACATGGGGGTGTGGTTATCCTTGACAATTATTGCTAGTCACCCTCCTTTTGTAGCTTGTTCCATGTTTTGAGGCTGTACAGCACAGTATGAGGTGTAACCTGGTAGTGTTACGGTGCTGTTGTGAGCCTTGACCCAGTATTCTATTACAGGACAGATATCAACATTCTCCATACTGGGGGAGTTTAGACTGCATGCATCTTGCTGTTTAGACTTCTGGCATTGGGTAGCATTACATCTAGGTTCTTATCCCTTGTGATACCTATGGAGGTGGGTTTGTGTTTTGAGACTTACATATTCAGGGCATGCTGTGGGTAACAGCAGCCTTTGCCAGTATCCATAAGGCCTGGACTGATAGATGCACGCCACCCCTAGCAGGTGGAGCATCATGTCATGCTCAGCATGTCATCCCAGGCTGGCACACATTGGATCCTCTTTGACTAACTGCAATACTTCAGCCAATTATTGCACTTGATCATCTCATCGTCATATTGTGGCATCATGCTTGGTGAGGGTAGGATGTTAGTCAGGGTCATCAAGTGTGCATATACTACATGGTGTTACATTGCTTAACACATGGCATTCATGCCTCAGGTGGTGCTGCAGGGCTGCCTCTGTCGGATGCACATACTACACTCCCTGTACATGTTTGAGAGCAGGTTATGTAATTTTAGGCATCCCTGTTATTATATGAGTGAGTCAGAGAGGGGTATCATTCCCAGGGTTCCTACTGAGCCAGTGTATGTGCTATGCATTGCCTCTTTGCCAAGGTCAGGGCATACTGAGCATGCCTCCTTCTTCCTACTGGGGCAGGCTCAGGTTGTTCCTCCTCCGAGTCATGCTCTGCCTGTGATGGCCTTGGCAATGGTGGGGGGCTGTTTGGCCCGGCCCTATGCTGGTCCTGCTGCAGCTGTTTTCACAAGATCATATTATGTAGCATAGCACATACCATGACAATTTGGGTACATGTAGTTGGTGAGTACTGCAAGGCTCCACCAGATGTGTCCATACACCGGAACCATGACTTGAGCAGTCCAAACACACGCTCTATTACATTACGTGTTTGTGCGTGTGCCTCATTATGGCGTTCCGGTTCAGATGTGTGTGAATTTCTGATGGGTGTCATCAGCCATGGCTCCAGTGCATAACCTGCATCCCACACTAGGTGTCCATGTGGGATGTCCCCATTGGCAAATGTCTGGTACAGCTGCGTCAAATGCCAGATATGGGAATCATGGTAGCTCCCAGGGCAGCCAGCACACACATTAATTATTTTGCCCTGGGCATCACACATGACCTGGCAGTTGATAGAGGGGAAGCCCTTGTGGTTAATGTAGGCCCTACCCCGCTCACCGGCTGGTGCTTTGATGCATATGTACGTGCAGTCTATTGCACCCACTGCCTCAGGGTATTCCACTATTTGCTGGAAGAGACGCATATTGCTGGCCAATACCTCATGGGCATTGAGGAAATATACATGATCACCGACATGTGCTGACATGGCATCCAGGAACTGGTGCAGTACCCTGGAGGCTGATGCCTGTGATATCCCCATCATATCACCAGTTGGTCTCTGGAAGGTACCTGTTGCTAGTATTCTTATGCCAACACATACCTTGGTTTCCACTAGGATGGGTTCCCCTCTGTTGGTTCTGTGTGTGAGGCATGGCCTGCACAGCTCGACAATTTGCTGCAGGAGGTCTCTGTCCACTCTATAGCGCTCTACTATCTCCAGCTCATGTAACCCGTGGTAGGTGTTCCTGGGCCTATACACTCTTCTCCGTCTCCTCACTGTGGGTTTTCTGGCACCATTTGCATTCTCACCACCTTCAGCAAGTAGCCTATGTCTCCTTATGACAGCTATGGCAGCCCCTAGCATTTTCTGCTCTGAGTTCATCTTTTTCAGTTTTCACTTCTAATAGCTTACTCCTGTCTTGCAGTGTCTCTTGAGAGAAACATCCTGCACTGCTGTTTGCAGAGTTTTGAGTGCTTGGCTGAGCTACTATTCTGCGTCTGTAATTGCCTGTAATTGCCTGCTTCTAATTGTTTTCACCTGCTAGCTCCAGCAGTATTCCCTGCTAGCTTCCTACTAATTCTGTTGCTTCCTTTTTCCTTTCTGTTTCCTCAGGGGTGAGCAATGCGCATACCAGCAAAAACACGCTCACAGTAGCTTACACACATGCACACATGCTTACACGGTTCAGAATCTGCTTATTCAGGTTAAAACATGCACGCACCAGCGCAAACAGTGTTACAAGTCTGCCAACAGGCTCCCACATGCTCAGTCTGCCTTACACGCATGCACACTGCCCTACTCGCGCTTCATGGTGCGCACACATGCGCATGCACGCCTAGCAAGAAACTTTGGTGTAAGCAACAGTGTACACCTTCCATTTCTTGACTTTCCCATGCTTATGTTGTGGCACTCCTCTTTCCATGATATGTGTCTGACATCTGTCATGTAACACTGACCTCCAATGAACTGCATTTCTTTCTACCATTCCCCCCTGTGATGTCACCTATCTCCTACTCTATTCCTCCCCCTTATGTATCTCTTACACTACTCAGAATGTGCTCATTTGCTATGTGACAGTGGAATTCAGTATCCTAACACTCATTTACATCAGATTGTCTACTAATGCTTAGTTACATGTCTTAGACTCAGCTTCCCCCCTTAGCAACCACTAAACGGTGGCCATGTTGTTTTTGGTCTGCTGGTCCCTGCATTGTTAATCTATGTGTTGCATAAAACTCACATTTGTGGGTTTATAACCTTCATTTTTATGTTTTATACAGTGCAGGCCGTTTGCGCGGGGCTGCGCTGCGTTTAAAAAAAATATTTATTTTTCATATTTGCATCGGGGTACCTTGCCAATGGCCACATATCTGGCCACTGGCATGCTGCCTGATACATATGCACCCTTTATTTGGAGCTGACATGGCTCCATTGTGTTTTTTGCAGAAACGTATTCAGTTGTCAACTGAGTACATTTCAATTTTTATTTATTAAAATATAAAAATATTTATAAAAATATTTATTTTTCATATTTGCATCAGGGTACCTTGCCAATGGCCACATATCTGGCCACTGGCATGCTGCCTGACACATATGCACCCTTTATTTGGAGCTGACATGGCTCCATTGTGTTTTTTGCAGAAACTTATTCAGTTGTCAACTGAGTACATTTCTGCAGCTAAAACGGCTCTTACATGGGCTGCTTTGGGCTTCCTGGATTGCTAATCTACCTCATTTGCATGCCTTTGGGCTGCAAGTGAGGTGATTAGCATATCCACGCCCACTCCATGTAAGAGACGTTTTAGCTGGTCTCTTACATGGAATTTAGGGCTGTTCCTGGATCGCGAAGGTTGCATGGAGTCTTACACTACTCTTAGACTCCGTGCAAGCCTTCATGAATCCTGCCCACATTCATTAGCTAAGAACATAGTAGGCACTTTGCTTATCTATGTTTTGTTATTTAGTTTCTTAACCAGGATACCACATGTATTTCACCTTTCATAATATATGGCAATTAAATGAAGTTTAAAATAATGGACATTCTTGTATTTTAATTTGCTGGCCTCTATAAGATGCTCTTGTATTTGGAGAGTAAGAGGGTCCCTTACTTTCCATTAGAGAGCAGTTTACATTAGATATAGTAAAAGAAAGCAAGGTAGTTGCCCAGTGATATAATATAGCATCTAACCTACTAGATAAACAATTATGTACTATAAGTTTATATTTTATGTGTAGCTAAAATACTTCTTCCATTTAACAAAATGGAAAAAATACCAACTTTCTGGAATTACTTCTGTTTACAGCATAGGTTTAACAAAGATCGATGGACCAAATTATATGATTCCTAAAGAACAACAGGAATAGCCAGTGTTTTAATTGTGGATAAGACTCAACAAGGGATATAAAGAATAAGAGTGATACATGGCTAAGAGAAATAAAAGAGTTGACATCTGAAAAATAACTTTTAATTATAACAAACAATATGGCCTTGTGCATGTTAGTACAGTGATCAGAGAGAAAAGATGAAAAGAATGCTGCATGATCCTTGCTCACAGCCAAATGCATGATGTGTATCTATTACTAAGCATGCTGACAGCCAAATGCATGATGTGTATCCATTACTAAGCATGCTGATAGCCAAATGCATGACTTGTATCCATTACTAAGCATGCTGACAGCCAAATGCATGATGTGTATTCATTACTAAACATGCTGACAGCTAAATGCATGATGTGTATCCATTACTAAGCATGCTGACAGCTAAATGCATGATGTGTGTCCATTACTAAGCATGCTGACTGCCAAATGCATGATGTGTATCCATTACTAAGCATGCTCACAGCCAAATGCATGGCATGTACTCATTACTAAGCATGCTCAATGCCAAATGTGTGACGTGTATCCATTACTAAGCATGTTGACAGCCAAAAGCATGACGTGTATCATTACTAAGCATGCTGACAGCCAAATGCATGATGCATATCCATTAATTAGCATGCTGACAGCCAAATGCATGACGTGTATCCATTACTAAGCATGCTGACAGGCAAATGCATGACATGTATCCATTACTAAGCATGCTGACAGCCAAATGCATGATGTGCATCCATTACTAAGCATGCTGACAGCCAAATGCATGACTTGTATCCATTACTAAGCATGCCGACAGCCAAATGCATGATGTGTATCCATTACTAAGCATTCTGACAGCCAAATGCATGATGTGTATCCATTACTAAGCATGCTCACAGCCAAATGCATGGCATGTACCCATTATTAAGCATGCTGACAGCCAAATGCATGACGTGTATCCATTACTAAGCATGCTGACAGCAAAATGTATGACGTGTATCCATTACTAAGCATGCTGACAGCAAAATGCATGACGTGTATCCATTACTTAGCATGCTGATAGCCAAATGCATGATGTGTATCCATTATTAAGCATGATGACAGCCAAATGCATGACGTGTATCCATTACTAAGCATGCTGACACCAAATGCATGACGTGTACTCATTACTAAGCATGCTGACAGCTAAATGCATGACGTGTATCCATTATTAAGCATGCTCACAGTCAAATGCATGACATGTACCCATTACTAAGCATGCTCACAGCCAAATGTGTGACGTATCCATTACTAAGCATGCTCACAGCAAAATGCATGACGTGTATCCATTACTAAGCATGCTGACAGCCAAATGCATGACGTGTATCCATTACTTATCATGTAGCAGCAGAGGAAAATAAATGTGCCAGCTGTACAGTTAGATATATATTAGGTTAAAGCAGATTTTCAGTTGATCTGTTTGAATTTACACATGTTTTCTTTTGCAGTACTTCAGGAATTTGGCTGTCTCCCTGGACCATTCCATATGTATTTAATAGATAAAGTAGCATTTCTGGATTAAGTTGTCTGAAGGGGGATTTGAGATAGTACTGTGATAAAGGTTGTTGTTTACATGATTGAGGTTCTGCTGCTTGCATCTCTTTTGATTGAACCTGATCAGTTTATTCATCTGTGAGTCATTGGAAGACACATACTAGGTATGTAAATATATTTTCTCCAACATAAGTGACTTTGGAGGCAGTATATATAATGACCAAGGGTATGGAGGAAAAGCACTCATGTCAGCTAGTGCACCCTTTACAAAAATTAGTTAAAAAAAAAAAAAAAAAACTTGATGCCAGTAATACGTATATTTTCACTTGAGTAATCAACACTGGGTTAGCGAATGTCAAGCAGTTTATGTTTGAGTTAATAAAACTGATCTTACGTGAAGGTCATGCAATGAACAATGGTAGAAGGTATGGAAAATAATGTGTAGAGACTACTAATGTCCTCACTATCATATGTATACTGTACATTATTTTCTTTAAACAAACTTTTTTTGTGATATTATTCTATTGCTGTATTAACTCTTTTGAGATGTAATTTTCCTTTTTGTAAGACTGTAATGTCTTTTTATATGACTGTAATTTGTAATTGGAGATTTTCTCCTTGGGTCTTCACTGAAAACAGGCTATTCCCTCATTTGGACCAAACTGGTTAACAAATGACAGTAAATAAATAACTAAATAAATTAATTACATTTAGAGGAGGAGATGAGCAATGGCATACAGCTGGAGAAGCAATTAAAGCTACAAAGATGTAACGTTAACCTGGAAACATTTATTGAACTTAATGCAAAAGAAGTGATAAGGGTGCTGGACCACAGTACACATGATCTGTGGCATTTTGCAGAAATGTTGGCAAGTTTTGTGAGATATTTGGAAGTGACTGGAATTGAAGTACTGTTCTGACATGATCAGCAAATCACTATGATATACATAAAGCAGTAATATTGTGAGATTTGTGATAAGACATTTGGAATAGTTGGTTAGGTGGAATATCTGGGACAGCCACTAGTTGTAATGGGTGATATATTTCAATGAAAAAATGTGGGACTTGTTGAATTATGTAAACACTTAGAACAAAAAACTCAAGTTGTTGAAAAGCAATGTGGCTGCCATTGACTGAAGCTGATAAAAGTATGGGAAGTCTAGACTTACTTTGACTCCATTTGTGAAAAATAATGAAAAGGAACAAGGTTTGTTGCAGGTATGGCAACCAAGAAGGAGATTTACAGTAGCTGAGTGGCCTGTTACTGTTGAACCTGACTACTAAGATTCTAAATTTCAACAGTAAATGCAGTCAATACAAGCCATGAGGGAATAAGAAAGGTGAAGGCAGAAATATAGATTGACCTTTCCTACTGTGTTTATTGGTGTTTTAGTCTGGAGGAATATTAAGACATAGAAATGCAAAGAAAATGATGACTATGATAAAATAACTTCATGCACAGGTATCTCCTGAAAGAGCCACACTGGATCCAAAATCATTATTTCTAATGCAGGCAGTACTGCAAGTTCAGTAGGGATGGAAAATAAATGAAAAGAATTAAATGATTCAGCTGGAAAAGGGAGATCTCTGCCGTGTGCTATAGCTGGTGCACAAATGCTTCAAAGGATAAAAATTTCTACTTGAAGCTAAAGAGACTGGTACATGATAGTTTGAAATAATGAATGTTTCTATAAATGTAATAGCTGTCTATTGAAATGCCAGGACTTGCAATGCCAAACCACAACACACTCAAAAAAGACCAAAAGGAGAACAGTAAATATCACACACTGATCTTTTATTTTAAACTTGTTTTCGCTGCACCCCCTGATGTGGAGGAACAGCCCCACCTCCCCAAAACTTACATACTAATTCCAAGATCACAATACCTCATATAAAAGGAAATATTTGAAGGAATGATGATCATGGAATTTATAAATGTAAGTCTGAATTTTGGCTTTTCTCCATACTATGGGACTCTACATTACAAGTCCTGATAATTCAAACAGTTACCAATTTAGTAAAATGCATACTTGACCAATAACAGAAGTATCTAATCTGCTTATAATACTCTTTGAAACAGGTCAGCTTTTTAAGAATATTTTTTCATAGATATTTAAAAGAGAACAAAGAAAGATGTATTTGAGCATTTTTACATTCATTCTATGTTTAAATAATATGACTGACTACAATGTTAGTAAAAATTTGTATTACTGGAATAAGATGGTCAAGGTCATAATCCTGACATTTAGGCAAGCTTATGCTAATTGTAATAAGAAAAGGGCACTCTCTTAAGTCTCACAATCATTTAAAGAGTTTAACATGCTAGTACTGTTTAAACAGCAGGTTATATATATATATATATGTATGGAATGAAACTGCATTTGAAATGTTGTAAATCTTTCATGTGGTTAAATAATGCATCAGAGTGTGATATGGATGAAACTGCACATTATATTTACAAGACGATAAACCCATTATGTGTTTGTTAATGCAGAAAGGACCTGAATGAGTGTTCTTGTTAGATGTGAAAAGAAAGGGATTGCATGACAAAACCTGTTAAGTTTCTAATTCAAATACATACTTAAATAATATGTATGAGTATGATATGAATAAAAGTTGGTAAATCTAAATTGTACTTGAATGATGCGGTTTGGAGATACAGGCATATTAGTGTTAAATGTGAAAAGGAAAGGGTACATCACTGGAAGGTCTCTTAATCTTTTAAATAATACCACAGCTACACTAAATAAGCATGCACAGCTGCTTGTAGATGTAAAATGTGAATTATATTGCATTCAAGAATCGGTGAATTGTTCATGTGATTGAACAATATGTGTGATTATGGTGATTATGGCATTGACAAAACTTATCATTACATTAATAAAAAAAGTTAATCTCTTGTATGTGCAATTAATGCAAGGTAGGACCATTAGAAACATTCTCATTAGATATGGAAATGAGAAAGAACTGCACTACAAAGGCTGTCTGTAATGCTCATACCAGAGCCACTTTGCAACTAAAATGTGTTTTGTTTTTCTTTTTTTTTCCATGTAGGGAATGAAGTTTTACTTTAAGTTCACATTTTTTTTCTTGGGTTACAACTCATTTACTAGAAACTGCCAGTCAGATGATTGAATAGTTGCATTATAAATAAAGCAGAAATAATTTATTTTATTAATATGGCAGAATTATACCTATATGTTTTACATTTAGTTAAAACAGCCTGTGCCATGAGAAAATGCAATCCTCAAAGGAGTTTTGTTGTTGTTTGAAATTACTAAAAAAGAATACATTAAGATGATATATTTGATTTTTCATTCTGTATAAGCCATTACTAAAACTGTTAATATAGTGGGCATTTGTCTTAATAATTCTGAACAGATACGTGAATGGTGGCTTTGAATTCAAAGCTGTTTTCAGCCTAGTTTACTGTTATAAAAATTTAAGAAGTTCTGTAAACAATATTTCCATGTCCATACACTTGATTCTGTAATAATTTATGAATATTAGCATAGAGTATTTTGTCTATTTATTAATGTTATGACTCATGAGCAAAGTGAGTGAATTTTCTGACATCTAGCATTTTTGTGTTTCACACAATATTCCCACTTTAGTAGTTTATTCTTATTTGTGCATTGTAGTGATATTTATTTATTTATTTATTTGTTTGTCATTTGTTAACCGGGTTAGTCCAACTGAGACATTAGCCCGTTTTCAGTGGAGACACAAGGAGAAAAGCTCCAAAAGTACATTTAAGATTAAAGTACATTAAGTATATAAGAACTTAACATTGTGCAAAAGAGGAAAAAGAAGAAAGAAAAAAAATGTAAAAATGAGATATTATATTATATATACAGTATAATATAAAGGTACAGATAAAACCAGGTATATGCTAAAATACAGTTTAACAGATTTGTTCAAGTATCATGTACAGTCATGAAATCTTGTACATAACTAAATATCAATTCTTGTTCTAAAACTCTTGATTCACTATTGGTTATTGCATTAGTGGTGGCAGATGAATTCAGAGTGAATGTACAGTCGGGTTTAACAGCTACTTTGACCGACTTGTTTTTCTCAGAGATCATTGTCTATAGGTAAAATGTTGTGAGAAAAGTTTAAGATTTTGACAGGATGAAAGATGGATTTGGTAGAAGTTGTGGCAGGAAGTATGTTTGAGTTCAAGGGGGATTATAACAAGGACAGGTTTTGGAGTTTAGGAGGTGTTTTTTAACTTCAGATTTGAAACAAGTGTAACTTGTGATGTTGCGCATATAAAGGGGTAGCCTATTCCAGATGTGGGAGTCAAAGTGTGCATACAGGAGTTTGCCAATATTTTTGTGAGGTTTGTATATGTGTAGTAGGTTCTGGTCTGAGCTACAGAGTGGACGAAGGGGTGCATAGTGAGATACTAATGATGAGAGCGATAGGCAAGCTAAGGGTTTATTTAGCAGGGAGTGAGCAAGCTGTAGCTGTGAGACCAGCAGGAGGTGGGGGAAGTCAAGTCACTGGAGTTAGTTAAGGGCAAGGCAATGATGAGATTTGTATGGTAGGTTACTGGTGAATTTGGCTATGCTGTTGTAGGCCTGTTCGAGTTTGGATAGGAGAGATGACTGGAGGTGGGTAAGGATTGGAGAGGCATAGAGAAGGGAAGGGAGGAGTTGTAATACTATCTTTAGAAAACTGGATAAAATAAACCACAAAATAGCATACTGTGTCAACTTGAAAATAATAATAATTAAAATGCTGCACCAATAGTCCCAGACAAATGTTTATTCAGCACAGTTTTAGCACTTTCATTCCAAAACACAGGAACTTCATCAGAAACTGTAATGTTGGACAATGTTGGTTGATTTGTTTTGGAACATCAGTATTCTTGCTATGGTCCCATTATTAGACAGTCTAAACATACGATGAGTACAAAGAATATCAATGAGCAAGACATCAATTTGAGTCCTGTTGATCACTTGCAGGGACTAGTTTATGAATGTTATAAGTAGTCATTGGTGCACTGTCTTTGGAAGTCTTGGGCTAACTAATAGACTAGGGGAACAGCCCAGATGTGTTTTTAAGAACAACAAAAATTTCAAAACTGTATTTGAATCCATTGGAAGCTGTATAGCTAAATTTACCAAAAACTGGGGGATGAAATGGTGTGAAGCATGCAAGCAGTGTAGGTTCATTCAAGAAGGTAGTAGTTTCCCAGGACATGGTCTTCCAAGACTGATTAGAGTCAAAGGCAGATTTGATTGCAACAAATAAAGTGGTAGCGTATATTGCCTTCTGTTCATTTTTATCAGCATTTTATGTTGGGAAGACTGTTGGACCTATAAAGACAAGAATTTACCAGCATGTATATGCAATCAGTAAAGCGCATCAATTCAATGCCCTTTATAAATATTCGCTGCAGTGTGTTGATTACAAAATGTTTTCTTTCACTATTTTGGAGAAGTAGAACACCCAAAAGAGGTGGTGACTGGGAAACATTTGTTGAAAAGAAAAAACTCCACTGGTGAATTTTACTGAATGCTGCCCCCCCTCCAGGCATAAATGATTTAGTACCTATAAGCCTATTTTGAAAATCAAATCGAATTGCCTATCATACATTTGCAAGGTCAATTATATTTTCAGTTTTTAATACCTTTACATGAACATTTTATGACAGAATACTTTTTATGACATCCTCCAACTTTTTCCTACTTATTTTTATGAAAGCTTTTAAACAACTTTTTACAGTTAAATTATTTGAAGAAATATTTATTGACATATATTTATGTTATGCAACATATTTCATGTGAGTATATTCTGTGCAAGTATTTTTTAAATGTGCATTTTTAGTGTTAGCTTTAAGTTTGCATTTACAAATGTGTGTTCCTTTAAATGCTGCTGGTCTAGGCATGGTGCCTCTTTCTGATCTTTTAAAAAGGAAGGACATTACTTTTCTATAGTTTCTAATGAAGTTCCTCTGGTGAATAAACATTTGGCTGTGACTATTTATTTGGCGTTTTTATTATTTTCATCTTTAGAAAACTGTTTCTGAGATGGATGCACTTCATGAAAGTAATTTACATTACAGCATAAAATAGTTTAATTTCAGAATAGTATAACAATTTTCAAGGATGACAATGACATAATTTACTGTACTGTATATAGTTAAGAATAAAATTTAAAGTAGAGAGCATTTTAATTTAAAAGACAATCCCCAGGATTTAATAAAATCCATGTAGGCACAGTGTAAATCCTACATGGAATGTTGCCATGTGTGTGTGTAAACGGTTCCCCCTCAGCAGTGAGCCATGCATATTAATAATGGTGCGTTGCCAAGGGAGAGCCAAGGAACACGGTTATTGAATCAGTGCAAGCAGTGGTGTAGTGATAACTGTCTCCAAAGAGGAGTAAAAGACTCCCTGCACTGTGGTAGTGTGTTATTATTTATCTTATTTTTTTTTAAAAAGCATGTTTGCTTGGAGTGGTGCAGGGCGCAGAAATGCTAAGTGGCACCTACAGATAGGAAACAGACACCTGCCAGACATCTTAAAATAGAAACCAGAGGTCATTAATTATTTATTTAAATGGGATGTTTAAGCATATCTAAGCATGTTTGCAAGATGTGGTGCAGAGTTCAGCATTGCCTATACATAGTTCAGTGGTATATGTGAAGGTATAGCAGATTTTTTAATATCCAAGTAGCTAAATGAGTAGAGCAATGGCTTCATGTGCAGTAAATCCAGGATTTGAATAGATGGAAGGGGAATTAGTATTTCATTTTAATATACAAATTTTGCAAACTAATTTAATATATGGCACAACTGCATTCTGCTAAGCTCTGCTAAGATCTGCTAAGACCTGCTAAATGCTGCATAAACATGATAACGGCTTCCAATGTTTATGTGCTCCTTGGATCTGCTTGTCTGGTTTGCATGCTGTTATGCTCAGATGTGCTGGTTTGTGCAGTGCTAAGCAACCCAGTGCTGTTTTGAATGTTGCCTAGTGATGTTTAAAGGTTGGAAAATTAAGCCCAGCAGGTGAGAACACAGCAAAATTCATTGGAGTTCTTCCTCTGATGGGTGCTATGGCTGGAGTTGGTGAAGGTTCGCATTTTCAGGTACAGCATTGGGGCATTCTGGAGTCCAGGGTCATGGTTGGACTCCAAGTTAAAAACCATGATGACCGGGTTCCTGCAGAGAGGTTTCCAGGGCTCATAGTGTAAGGCAGAGGCCTGGGATTGGCTGGCCAGAGAACTCACCAGTGTTATTGGTATCCCCTACACAGGTGAGCAGTGTCATCACCACCATGATGACCTGAAACAAAGAAGGGGGGAACTCCTAAACACCTGTGTTCAAGAGGGTCAGGTAGGGAATGCCCCACAAGTATGTAAATCATTTACGTCTGTTTCACCAATATCTAATCTGAATGTCTGCAGAACTGGTATGTATAATAGTATTCTTCTCTCCCAGCAGCTGCAGAAGAGAGGACTTGCAATGTTGAGTCGCACGCAGGGTGCCTGGCCAGGTTGCACTGTGTGTGTGGTGAGTATGGCTGTATTACGCTAACTGTAGTGAAATAAGCAAGAAAGGGTAAAGCATTAAATGCATGAAAGTATAGACAAAAAAGGCTGTAGTGCAATAAATGTGGAATTAGAGCTGTATTGCAATAAATGCATAATGCCAACCGTTGTGCAATAAACATATGAAACAAAAAACAGTAATTGCATTAAAGTATATACAATAAACGCTGTAGTGCAATAAATGTAAAATTAGACTGTATTGCTAGCAATGAATAATGCCAACTGTCGTGCAATAAACACATGAAACAATACCAGTAACTGTATTAAAGTATATACAATAAAGTTTACAGTGCAATAAATGTGGAATTAGAGCTCTATTGCAAGAAATAAATAATGCCAACTGTTGTAATCATTGTAGTAGAGTGGTATGCATATAGGCTATAAGGTAAGGTGCTGTAGCCAATTATAACACTGTAATAGCTGAAGAAAGCAAATTTAATGGCTGATAATTGTTTTGTTTAACTCATATAGTACAATTAAAGACTGTCTCTAAGTCAGTATTGTTCACATAATGCTTAGTCATCCACACAGATCAGGAAATCAAGTTATATGGATGAGGTAGCCCACTCCATGAACTGATATTGTTTGTTGACTTCACAGATATTTTAACCCACTAATAATAACTTATGTACAGCAGCATTGTTTATACTGACATATAGTGTACCTATTATATGCGTTATGCTTGTATTTCATGCATGTGCATTCTACTGTCACTGTAGTGTAGTATAACACTGTAGTAGTACTGCCAGGTCATATTTGGTCCCAGGTAAGCTCTAGGCAAATATCAGTTTATCAGAAATCAGCATGGACTCAGTAGCTCAGTTTGTTAAATACTCTGTATATAGTACATTTTGCCTCACATAGACCAGGGTTCAAATCCAGTACTATGTAGCACTACATATTACAGTAGCACTTACGTAATGCTCACATATTCTCTCTCCACAGTAACTACAGCTAAATGGGTGAGGTAGCCCATATTATGGGTAGATAACTGTGTGTTTAGATTTCCCAGACTGTTAAAATCATTAGCAAGAATGTGAAAAATTAGCAATGTGCAGTCAGAAATAATATGTGTAATCCTGGTATGGCTATATTCCTGGAGTGTCGGTTAAATGTTGCTGCAGTCCATTAATACATTCCATGCAGACATCCCCTGCAGTCACTGCTATTAGGCTCTATTCCCATGCCTGCCAGCCAAGGCATGACTGCTGTTTAGTGCCTGTACTGTACACATACATGTCTCTCAAGTCTCATGATTTCATGTTATGTAATTAATAGTGCGTAATCCACCTGTTACAGGAATACCATGGCAATGAGTAGCTAGATTGCAAAGTATTACTATTTCAGCCCACAAAATGCCTTGGTAGTTATATAGGTCCACCTGATGTGCAAGTATTCTGTGTAGGTGTGTACCCGCAGTTGTTACCGTTTGGCCCATAGTGTCCCATGCATATAGCTTTTGAGGTATGTACGTGCTACATCAGCTATAGGAGACTTGTACTCACTGTACACATAAAGAAAATACAGACCTGTAGAGTAGATAGTACTGCTGTCAAGGAAGTAAGCAGCAATGTTACTAATGGACTGATTTTCTCTCTGCCCACCCCTTATCTTCATTTATGTACTACTGTTATTCATTGGTTATGGTTTATTATTAACATATGTTGTTACATTAACTGTTTTTTGGGGCATGTGTTTTATTATCGTTAAGTATTATAATGGATGCATATTAACATATCTTGTTAAATTACCTATTTTGTTGGTCTTATGCTGTAACTGTTACTGGCATGCTGTTATACTGACTGTTCTGTTATTTATCATTGTGTTTCACATAATATGCATTGATATGTAATTACATTATATCCAATGTTTTTCCATGTTATTACTAACAATGTTTTGTTAATAACTAACCTATACTTATTGTTATACCTCCATTACCACAGCATATCGGGGTAAGCTGGTTCCTGGTGATCTGCCTACCTTGCCTCAACTGGCCATGGCAATGGGTCCTAGCATGTCTGGGACCCAGTGGCGTGATAACCCCTCCACTGCCCATGCACCACCTGTGGCATTGAGTGGAACCACCTTAGGGGATGGGGCCTGGCCTCCCCCGAGAGCAGTGGTGGAGGGGCTGCAGTCACCCAGGATCAACTGCTGGTCATGGTTAGCAGGATTGTTCACATGAGCTATGAATGCTGCCTGCACCAGATTGAGAGCACACTGGCCAGCCTAGTGAGGTAGGCTCTCCTTGGCTCCCAGCCTCCAGGACACCCACTCTCAGGGCAGTGAAGGAGCAGTGTGGACTGTCAAATGGGTGCATACGTGAGTCATGCTGCTGCCATCTGGAGGCACATGTGACTTGGATTCCACAACACCCTCCCCATGCAAGGTGTTTACCCCATCATGTGTTACTCACCACCCCTGTCTGCTGTCTTTTCTGTCTTGTCTCTCTGCAAATGCATCCTCTCCTACCCAACTTACCTCCCCACATGTGCCTATGCCCTATCCCCTACATTCCACTCTCACCTTAAAAAAAAAAACAAAAATAGATACCTGTCCCAAAAAATATATGTATTGCCCCATACATAGCTCTTCATATCACACACATGTCCACTGAACACAACTAATCTGGACTAATTGGCTTGACAACAAAGTTATGTTGTCCTCATCCCTCTCTCAGGAGTTTGAGAGTCCAAATTCATTTACAAAATCTGTCAAAATGCACAGCTGTTGCTGTACAAGATATGGATAGGTATGTTTCTTTCATACACCCTTCCTGCACATACCTAACTGCCTGTCACTGCATTTCCCCCTGCTCACCCCAATTTCACCACTTTCCTATCACCCCTTTTCTTTTCTTTATAATTTTTTAGCACAGATTTGCACAGAGCTAAGCAAAGTGGAGCAGTGTTGCACACCACACTGCTTCACTTAGCTAAGCTTAAATGAGCGTTAATGATTAAATGTGTTTATGACATTGTCAGACACATGTACAAAAGAAACACCACTGCCAAGTTTTGAACCAAGGCCCCTCTTACTTATAGCCCACTACATTAATCCATCACACCACAGAGATCTGACTTAAAGCAGGTGTTTCCAGCAAAACATACTGATTGCCACTTACAGTCATTAGGCATGTAACTGAAATAAAAAACTAATGTGAAAAATGGGAATGTAACTTGGACCCTGGTGCAGTAATACACTAGCAGACAGCCAAAGACATAATAATGGATGTAAGGGACATTATGGTCATCTGGATGTTCACTGGCAAACATTGTGGGTTAAGATCGGTAAGGTAAGATACACACTTGTGTGTCAGACTTCATATCTGTCAGAATAGCAGGTATAGGTGCCCTTTTATCAGCAACATCTGGAAAGTGACCTGCTAAGGCAGCAATGGCAAAGTACATGTACAACTGGGACCCTGGTGCAGGCATACAGCCATATAAAGCCATGCACATACTGAGGGATGTAGAAATGTTTGTCACAGCCTATATATGTGCACACATACCTTGCAAATACACATGCTTTTGGAGTGACTCACTAGTGCAGTCTGTTAAAATAAATGGCATGCCGTACATTTTGCCACACACAGTCCTAGGTTCAAATCCACTTTTGTGCTGCAGTCCAATTACCTTATTGCCTAGACAGCAGTAATGACTGGGTCATTCAATCCTAATCCACAGAGGTTACTGCTAGTTAATGAACTACTATCCAGTTTTTCAAGTTAGAGGCCTGCAGGTAGGGACACACTGCACATATCCATATAGCCTAACTATATCTTGCCTACTACACTGTTATTGGCACCATTGCATAATAGATGTACCTTAATCATATGACTCAATTGGACTGTACAGGGTATCCTTAGCCTGTCTCTGCCATAATGACAGAGCTGACACAGCTGCCTTATTTACACATACAGCTTGCTGTCCTCAAAATGGTCCACACTCCACCCTACCTGTAGCATACATGGCTGTATATAAAGGTAGCTGCTACAGACCTACCATACCTCCCAACCACCTAGAACAAGGGATCCAGACACAGCCATGGGTAATGGGGGCTAAGGACCACAGATAGGGACATGTGTAATGGTTTGCCCCTACAAAGATGGTATGTTGATAGACTAACAGCTATTGCATTAGCATGCATATTCTGATAGGTATGAAGTCTGACACACAAGTGTGTCTCTTACTTTACCGATCTTAACCCGCAATGTTTGCCAGTGAACTTCCAGATGACCATAATGTCATGGGACATTGGCCACACATATGTGGCAAACCTGTGTACATACTCCATAAATCTCTACAGTTAACAGTTATGGTACCTATCCTCTGTGATGCTATACTCTCCACACCTCAGTAATGTCCATCTTAACAACTACAAAAGGGGCAGAGCTCTACAAGAAGGCCTTATATATTGCACTGTGGTGGCATGTCATTGGCCAATGATAGTGATATTCCGCTATTTTGGCGGCAATTAGCAATTCTAAGCCACAGACTGGTGCAGAGGCAATTAACTGCTAATGAGCAGTACCATAAAAAGGCAAGCATCTGCTTATGAGGAATAGGTCTGTATGGGACTTAACTCACACAGAGAGTGTATTTCCAAAAGATTACCAGAAGCAAAGTTCAAACAAGGAGTATTGCACTCCACCAGGTATGTAATAGATTTCTCCATATAACAGGATGCAGATGGGAGATGGAAGTATGGGGAATAGACATTACAACAACAAGCCTGTCTTAGATCTATGGTAATGATGTGCCAGTAATACTCTGCTGTCCTACATCTACAGGCATACCTCTCAACTGTCCCTAATTTTCAATCACATCTCAGTTCTTTCCCTGTTAGTCCCTCCTACAATGGTTGGCTATTGTAGGAAAGCTAGTGGGTTACACATAATATATCATGACAATGAGTAAGGGTGTACAGTCCTGTAACATCAAATCATGTACTCTAATTCACCTCCCTCATTCAATCACTGTCTCACATACATAGTTCTAACATTTTAAAAGTGTCCCTGAATGTCCCTGATATACTTTGGCTAAGTTCCTGTTTCTGTTGACATGTGTCCCTGTTTGGTTGACAGCTATGCCAAGCAGGACAAAGCCATAATTTATGGGGGGACCAAGGCCTAAACACAGTGACAGTGTTTAAATATTTGTCAGAAATCCAACAGTTTGTGTGAAACTGACCAAAACTATGAGGCAAACATGCTGACATTCTGCAAACATGTGTATAGTTGTGAGGTATAATGCCTACAGGGAAAATATACTACAGCAGGTTTGCATTGTTTTCTATCATTGTGGCACACTAGAGATGCTGGACCGTCTCTATATAGTTGTTGTAATAGCTTATTGTTAATTGTCTGGCAGTGGCCATATGACATATCAGTGAGAGTTTTCCTGTAGGGGGCACACCACAATGGACTGCAGTGCTGGGCATTGAAACAAACAGCAGAATCTGTCATGGCACACAGAGATATACCCCAGTATTTCTACTATTTTGGTGGTATCCATACATGTAGTGTTGCCAGACTGTGGAGTATGATGTGTGAGGGAGTGGTGGATACTGCAGGCAATTATGGTTGTGCTTGATCTATACATAGTGGACATCCATGTATCTGGTCAGGTAATGTGTTGCCTTTTTGTTGCCTTTCAGGAGCCATGTACTACAGGAGACATGTCCCCTTCACAGATGTGGAGAATGACATAATAGTGGTTGGACTTAGACAACACCATCAGATATTTTTGTCCAGGTAGATGCATAATTGGGAACACCGGGCAGCATTGTGGGCAGACCTTGTATGGGATGTCAATCAGACTGGCCAACAGGACAAGACCTACCAGCAGGTCTAACACCAGGCCACAGACATGCTGAATGCTGCACATCGAAGGGCAGCTGCTGTTGCCAGGTATTGTGCCACCACCGGTGAAGGGCCTACAACAGAACAACCACTTTCAGCCACATTGGATTTCCTAGTGAACCTAGAAACACATGACAGCTCCCAGGCATTCATCACATCATACATCGTGGAGGTGGGTGTTCCATTATGGGACATTTAACTATGGTTCATAGACTGGTTAGTCACAGGTGTGTATTTGAACGACCATCGACACATCTGCACTTATACTTATGAGTGGCTACACAGCCTGGTATACATGAGGCAATTACTCCAATATGCCTGTTTATACACAAAAGGGAGATGCTACATACCTGTGGTAGTGACACTGGAACTGGTATACCAATTTTTGAGATAGGTGTACTTGGTTTTATGTGTAGTTCTATTGCATATAGTGTCATGTCACATACCTTGCAGGCAGATTGTACTGGAACCATTACATGGATGTGGTTGAAGTGCATGTTATAAAGAGCTTGACTTGTCTGTGTATGTTGGTGTGAGGTTGTCTGTTGTGCATGGGAGCAGAGATGAGACAATGTGAGACTGGTAATGCAGTTGTAGATCTTCATTTGTATGAGTCTGTGTGGCTTACCATACATAAAAGTGCAGGTAGTAATGTACTGCTTTTATCTTGGTTTTCACAGGTGACCTGAGGGGGGTGGGCTTTGGAGTTTGTCCTCCTCACAACCTGATGTCAGTGTCTCATCAGAGTCTGATGATGATGGTGGCCATAATGAGGCACAGGTGGGGTTGTTGGGGACTGAATCTGTCCAGAGGTTGACATCCCTCTTTTTCCCCCATTGTCACCACACACAGTCAGTATGCCCACACATACCCATTCCCCAGAGGCCACAGATATCGGACAGTCAGAGGGTGGTGACATTGACCAGGACAGTGTGGCAACTATGGCATCAGTGAGTGTAGACATGGGCCATAGCCAGAAAGCTGGTGAGATCCCACACAGGTGAATTGACAGGGGTGCTCATAGGCGGACTGCTGTCTGTCCACCACCTGTTGCAGGTGTCACATCATGGGTCACTTGGTGCATGTTCTGGGTCATCACAGAGGCACAGGCACATTCTGATCACAACACCAGATGGATGTTTAGGGTTATGGATGCAGGACAGTCTGACATCCACCACTGCTTCCACCTCATTGGGGGCACCCTGGATCGGCTCACTGATACAGTGGACAGACAGTGGGCTGATCCAGTGTCTGTCTTGGACCGCACATTGTCTGTGCTGGAACATCTGGTTGGGGTTGAGTGTCAGACAGGTAGACGTAGGTCAGCAACACCATCTGTTGAGAGTACACATGGTGTGCATACTAATGTTCCAGTAGTGACACTACTTTCAGAGTTACAGAGGGAAGTGTGCTGTCCACACCATGACATGGCAGGCCATGAGCATCTGGTCCCCGGTGGTCCCATGGGGGATACAACCCCAGCATTCTGCAGTCACCATCAGGTACTAGCACCAAATGTGACCTTGGGCATGGTGGGGCCAGTGCTACTCCTAGCAGAGTCAGGTCCCAAGTTCATGGCTGGAGACTGTGAACTATCCACTCTACCATGTACGGTCCACAGCTGTCCAACATATACATGTGTAGGGCTAGCACTGGGCTGGATTGTGTACATGCACACACTCAAACACCACTGTCACATGCAGGTCATCTACAGACAGACACAGCACCTCTCCATGGCCCATGTAACTTGCATCCCTCCTGACTCACACATATGCTGTCAATTGTTTTACACAGCCTAGGCCTCCTGCAACCCCACACCACACCCTGTGCATGTGATGATACCTGTGCCACATCTCTGCCATCCATGCCATTGATGCAGGGAACTGCTACTATGTGTCTGATGCACAGGATGTCTATATCACTTGATATGTACTTGTGTAGTGCAGTATTGTTTTGCCATGCCACTTGTTGTGAGCCATAATGTGTATGCTGGTATGTGTCATGACTACACATCACACTTTGTGTATTTTTGTTGCATGATGTTGGACTGGCAGTAGTGTTACAGAATGACAGTTATGTCAAGAACCTATGTATGTTTGTGTTCCAGGAGTCTGAAGGGGTAGACTATGGACACATCCCAACAATACAGCAGAACAGGATGGCATGGTTTAGCAGCAGAGCAGAAATATGACATGAGCAAGGTACGGCAGTACACATTCATGGCTCCCTGGATGCATATGTGTAGACCAGTATATCACGGACAATGGGGGAAGTCAGCATATTCATGCATTCATACTTTGTGAGAAGGTCTGCTACCCTTGTTACATGTCAACTGGGATATATGAATATAAAAATCTAGAAGGTATGGTGATGGAATATCCTGTGTCTGGGTCAGACAGGTGGCAGACGTCAGTTATGATTCTGTATAAGAAGGCAATTAAGGGCCAACAGCTAGTCACAGGGCCAAGGGTATAACCATTGCACAGGGATGGTTATTAAGGGCATGTCTTCAGTGGTGCACAGGAATGCATTCATACACACACACACACACACACACACACACACACACACACACACACACACACACACACACAATTGGCTTGTGTAAGATTAAAACTCCTACCTATCTACTATTGCACACTGCAGCACCCAGTCCTTATTGTATGCAACGCTTGAAATTGATAACGATTATCTTAGACATTGTATTACCTTAAATATTGTACCTAAGGGCTTAAGGGTTTGCAAATACCCTACCAATGTTACTGAAGGGTCTGAATTTCACACTGAGCTTATTTCAATTTTTGATAATTGTGGTCTAAATGTAATGAAAGCTATTATCAACAATAATGAAAGGTTAATGCAAAAGTTGCATGGTGACAGAGAGAAAATCAACAAAGCTATCACAAATGATTTGTTATACACGGTTGAGGCTAACAAGAGAAAATATGAGAATGTTTTTGAAAAAGTTGACACTAAATGTAAGGAGGTTCAGAATAGGAAGATAGGGAAAATAAAAAGAGACCAAGTGGAATACAAAAATAAAACTCATTACCCTAGACCTAGAACTATTCACAGGAATGGCTATGGCAAATGGAGGAAGGATGACAATTATGAAGGAGAATGGGGGGAAACCGACATTGAAGAACAACAAGAAGAAATATTAGAGACAGATGAGTATCCCCCATTAAGGAGATCAGAGAGGCTTATGCAGCAGGGTAGGGTTTATTACAATTCAAAAAACTACAGGGGGAGGGGGGGAGATCTTACCAGACGACACGTCAAGGTTGGAACTAGAAGTTGGCATTTCCAATAACTTGAATACCTGGACTTTTAATGGGTTCAACATATACAATTATTCCAGTGTCAGTATTAACAAGAGTTGGTTTGATCTTTTTTCCAAAGGCTTCACCTTTGTTCCTACACAAAAAAACGGATATTTTCAAATTATTGATAGACATCAAGTTGTTTATTCGGAAAAAGAATTTAGAACTTTTCTTCAAAGACAATATGTCTGATCATCAGGGACAAGGATTGAAGCGGAAAAGTACATTTAACCCTCCCACTCACCCCCAACTTAGGAATTTTGAATTAAAAGTTGAACATGAAATAAGAAATCATTTGACAACAAGAACTTTTCATTCAAATTTAACCCAGGAAGAGAAAAACACTTTGAGAGTTATTAGTGAAAATCACAACCTGAGAGTAATGAAACCTGACAAAGGGGGAGGGGTTGTGGTCATGGAAACAATACAATACGAAGGGAAAATGTTGGACTTACTAAATGATTCAGACAAATATACTAGGGTATCCATTAACGAAGTGAATATAGCCTACAGAAAGATTCAAGTTTTACTATACGATATGTTAATGCAGGGTTCTATAGATCAAAATACTTACAAATTCTTGGTTGTAGACAAACCAAAAATTCCCTGCATTTTCGGGATACCCAAAGTCCACAAAAATGCCTGTGACCCGCCCCTCAGACCCATTGTGTCAGCGGAAGGATCAATTACAGCTCCTCTAGCAAAATTTGTTGATCACAAGATCAAACATGTACTCGAGGGATGTGAAAATGTTCTAAAAGATTCCTGGGATTTATTGAGAAGAATCAAACCCTCACTATACAGTGAAAATACCTGCTTTGGAACCATGGATGTGATTGACTTGTTTGGTTGTATCCCACATGATTTAGGCCTTTCTTGGTTTGAAGAAAAATTAATTGAGAGTAAAAAACTGACACAGACTGATTTCGTTAACACTCTAACATTTATGGAAATTGTATTAAAAAACAATTTCATCTATTTCCAAGGGGAGTACTTCAAACAAGAAAAGGGTGTTGCGATGGGTGCACATTGTGCACCCACATATGCTAACATTATAATGGCCTTTTGGGAAGAAACCTTTCTTCTCAATTCTCCTTTGATGAATGAATGCTCCCTTTACACTAGGTATCTAGATGATTTGTGTTTTTTTTGGAAGGGTGGTGAGGAAAATTTCAACAACCTTTTGACCTTTGTCAACAATACCTCCACATTTTTGAAATTTACCAGCAATTTTGATAAACAGAAATTAAAATATCTTGATGTTCACATAGAGAAAAAAGAGGGGAAACTGTCATCAAGAATTTTCAGGAAAGAAACCTTCTCCAACTCTTATTTGCACTATACCAGTTGCCATCCCCCCATCAGAAGAAGGGGGTGTTGAAAGGGCAATTGGTTAGGTGTAGCAGAATGACCTCGGACAACAAAGTTTTTCTTGAGGAAACTGAATTTTTAAAGAATCTTTTTATTCAGAGAGGGTACCCTCTAGAGATGTTCAATAAGGTGTTGGAGGAAGTCAATATAAAAAGAGCAGATACTTTTGCCCCTATTTTAGGGAAGGAAGAAATACTGACCCACAATTCAGGTTTGGCGGGTAATTTTGCTGAAAAGGGGACAGGATTAATTACTACCTTCAGCGAACAATCAGCTTTTGTCAGGAATATCTTTTCTAGAGAATGGGATAGTTTTTCAAAATTTTCAGATCTTGAATCTATCTTTGATAAAGAATTAACCCATGTATATCGTAGAGGGAAAAGCATCAAGAATTACCTTGAAGCAGGGATGAAAAACAACAATTGCATTAACCATGATTAGAAGCAAGGAAAATGACCATACACTTAAATACATTTGCTAACTGTGACACCAAAGGCATCATATATTTAGCTGTTTGTAAAAAATGTCCGTCTTTCTACGTTGGAAAGAGTGAGAGAAAGCTCAGACAGAGAATATACGAGCACTTATATGATGTCAGGGTGATGAAAGAAAAAAGTGCATTGAGTAAGCATTCAATAAAATGTAATACCACAGGTTACTCATTTTTTGTATTGGAAGTGGTTCCCACTAATCCAAGAGGTGGGATGTGGGAGACACTTATTGATTATAAAGAATTGTATTGGCAGCTCTTTTTGGATGCAAATCGTAATTTTGGGCTTAATGATATGGTATCATTCGCGCCAGTTTTGAAGATGAGAGCTGCCAAGCTTTAATTCAAAAAAGTTTTATTTAGGTCTGTTTTTATTGTTATGATATTCTACATATACTGCAAAAAAACAAGTTTTTTCTTGGATTCTCAAAGTTTCAGTGTGTGGCTTTGTAATTTATTTTATGGCCACAAGATGGTGCTTTGTTGTAATTTCAGATCCAAAAGCCCTAATCATGCACAATACAGAAATATTTTAAAAGTTTTATTTAAATGTATTAAAAGTTTTTAAATCCTTAGACAAATCATAACAAATAAGGTATAAGTTGAGATTATATGTTTTTAGAGAATTGTATTTATTTATTCAGTGTTTTTAATATAAAGTTTTTATGAATTAATTATTCAATCAAATGAATTTTAATTTAAAGTGTTAAATGATTGGACAACAGACTTGTAATTAAATTCAAACAGCATATAAAAGCATTTCAGTTTGAAAATGGATGTATAACTGATGAAGTTGGCGACGAAAACGTCTATGTGGATACGTTATCTTGTTTGCTTGTTTTCTAATTGATCCAGTCTTTGTTGTGGAGTGGTTTAAAAGTGCTTATTAAAAGCAATTTTACTTTGGAGCTTCGATTCATTTGTGCCTGGTGGAGTTTTCATTACACTTTTCCTTATTGTATGCACCGCAGAGTTTATCCAATGTTAGACTGTCAGCCAGTGCACTTAAGGTGGATGACATCAGCAGCCCTTGTAGAGAAGGGCAATGTAGAGGCCAGCAACTAGTTACAAGGCCATAAAATGCATAACTATTGAACAGAGATAGCCCACATGGGCTTGTCTGTAGTGCAGCATGGGGATACATTTACACACACACACACACACAGTTAGCTGAGGTGAGATTAGAACCCCTGTCTATCTATTATTACATGCTATAACTCGTAGTACTTATAGCATGTGCCATGTGTTACATCTGTTGCATGTATGATTGCAGGCACAGTACATGTGGTGTATGCAAAGTAGCCTTGTGTTAGGCAGCATGTGTAGCCTGCAGAGTGATATTGCTTGGTAATGTTATTGTATCTAATGTCCTAGGAGTGGAATATCTGTCACTATCCCTGCTATGTGTGCACAGTTAGCAGTATTCACATATGTGGATGGCTGCAGTTAGATAGGCAAACATGTGGCCAGGAACAATATGGCCTGTCCAAGGCATGTGCTGAACCACTGTTTACAGTATAACACCTGCTCACCTGTGTATGTCTACAAGGTGACATTCTACATCCACAGGGGTCTGTGGGTGAGTGGATTATGTACTGTTGTGGATTTGGTTTGGTTACTTTGGGCAACTGTTGTGATGTGTGAGTGCAAATAACCTATGTTGGGAAATCCATACATCCCCCCAGACACAAACATTCACACACACACACACACACACACACACACACACACACACACACACACACACACACACACACACACACACACACACACACACACACACACACACATATATATATATATATATATATATATATATATATATACATATACATAAATGTGTACAACAGGGTTGTCTGTAAATGCTGCTGTGTGTGAATGTAATGTATATGAGTTATGTAAATATATATGGAGAGTTGATGTATCATTGTAATATATATATATATATATATATATATATATATATATATATATATATATATATATATACATGGTACATACTGATAATTACACTAAGCATGTGGCAGAGGGATAGGGTCAGACAGATATGTATAGATAGCTGCCTGTATGTACAGACATATTTCCACATAGCAGATCATTGTAAGGACGAGGCAACAGAAGTGTAGGAGCATACCCTGTGTTTACAAGTCAGTATTTACAAGGTAACGCCAGGTCAGAGCTACCTGCACTCCAGGGTGGGATTTTATGTGCTAGAAACATTGGCAGCTGCACCTGTTTCCAATATAATAATGTAATTGACAGGATCTGAACCTGAGGGGGGAACCCCAGCAATTTTACAGCACTTCCCTGACATTGTCCTTGGCATTTCCTGGCTGTGTACTGTAATTAATATTTGACTGGAGTGCATAATGTACACCACATAAAGGGTGACAGTCTGCATACCTCTCACTGTACATGTTTTTACATAATGTCCAGCATTTCACCCCATATGTCTGGTCTGTTCCTCATACATTTGTGGTGTTCTGGTAAAATGTTGTATAATGCAGTCAGTGAAGAGTACAAACTACAGAAAAATATTTGAGTGTTCATAGGTTCATAGGTTCATAAGTGTGTACTAGGCTAATGGCCCTGGAGCCTTTACAAGCCCATAGGATTACCCAGGCATCGTGCTACCCGGCCTTAGTTCCCCAGTGCCTCTGCTGAGTAAAGCCACTGGAGTGATCCCTGGGGTGAATCTTCTATTTCCCATCCACTCATCAAGATTTCCCTTCAAGAGGGCCAGTGAGGTGCTCTGCTTGACATGTATGGGAAGTCTATTCCATAACATGGGCAGTCCCTGGATTATAAACCTGTCCCTCCAGCATGTTCTTTGGAAATGAGGTTTAGGTCTCTGGTGTTGGACGTTATATCCTTCAGATATTCTGTTGTAATGCAACCTGCTTTTATACTAGCCACTTTCTAGGTTACTCAGAGTATCTGAATGTCTGTCTCTAGTTTTGACCCTCCCCCCTATTCTCTCTGGCTTTATCCAGCTTTCATGCACTAACAGACTGAGGGGTAAGACAGTCGATGGGAACACCACCATATGCAAAAGATGTAGATACTGCCAGATTCAAACCATCAACACCATCACCCATGATAATATCCCTAGCCTACTAAGCCATACAGGCTGCCAGATAGGTATGTGTCATTCATTATACAATCAACAGCATGCAGGCATACATTCTCATCCCTGAGTTACGTGAAACATAGAACATGTGACCAGGTTCTATGTCACAGCCCTGGAATTGACTGGTCTGCTGATATATCATTGCAAATTTACTTTTACAGCAGTTGTATGGGTACACTGTGTTGGGGGTGGGGGACAACCAGCCCATGCTCTGCTGGCATAGACAGTTGTGTGACTGTTGTGTGACCCCACTGTTTGCCATCAGAAACTGAAATGCATGTCATTATGTAGTGACTTCAGTCCTTAGTTCATCCAAGTGACTTGCCAGAAAACCATAAATTTTATGAGGAACAGACCACAATTATGAGCCAAAACTCTGGACATTCTGCAAAACTCTGGAGAGTTGTGAGGTATGGTATGTAACCCACAAAATCCCAGACGGGAGTACAGATAGGTGTGGCCCAAAGTCACTTTATAAGTAATGACAGTCCCAGTGGGCATGCCCAAGCACTTAGTTAAAATGAACACAATTCTGCTGCCCTGTCATCAGAATGACCTGTTATGTATAAATGTGTATACATACAGATATATAAGTATACATATCCATCTGTCACTATCTCTCTCTCACATACATAAGTATATCTATCACTATGTAGCATCAAATAGATATATACCAATATATATATATATATATATATATATATATATATATATATATATATATATATAGTTTATATCTATATATATCTATATATATGTATCACAATGATACAGACTCTGCCCATATATCTACATAACACACATATATATATATATATATATATATATATATATATACACACACACACACACACACACACACACACACACACACACACACACACACACACACAGCTACATTTATATATACATCTTTGTTAAATACATAAATATGTGTGTGGATGTCTGTATTGTCCTACATACCCTAACAATGGTGAGCAAATCTGCACTATCACACATCCATACTGTCACTCAAAGGATCAAATCTAAGGGCACAGCAGTACATAATCATACCTCTCAACAGTATAAATTTTCACAGAATGTCTGGATTTGTGCCTCATATTTTTCATCCATTTTTCATAAAATTGTGTTTTTCTGGCATATTACTGTCAAATCATTAAAGATTGATGTTAGAATCTAATGACAGAAATTTGAGTGATAGACTTCATACCCTTAATGCAAAATCTGCTATTCTATCAACTTTCTAAGTTTGCAAGAGCAATATTTGAAAATTGTCCCTATTTTTGTAACTTTGTCCCATTTTTATTAATGGCTTTGTCCAGATTTCTTGTTCTAAGAAGTTGAGAGGTATGTACATAATCCACTTACCTACAGACCCCTGTGAATGCTGGATGTTACCACACAGAGACACACAGGAGAGCAGGTGTGTAATGTGCAATGTTATCAATGCACGCATGGACAGAGCACATGGTTCCTGCCCACAGGTTTGCCGAACTGCAAGCAGCCACATATGACCATACTGGTAACTGTACACATATAGCCAGGCTAATAACATTTATCCCACTGCTAGGATACTAGATGCAGATAACAGTATGAAGCAATATCACTTGGTCGGTCACAGATGCTTAGTTTGTATAATGCATAAGTACTGTGCCTGCAGTCACATATACAACAGACTAAACCTGTGGTACATGTGATAAGTACTGTAATTTATAATGAAGAAGACTAGATAGGTAGGGG
This sequence comes from Protopterus annectens, assembly GCF_019279795.1. Taxonomy (NCBI): domain Eukaryota; kingdom Metazoa; phylum Chordata; order Ceratodontiformes; family Protopteridae; genus Protopterus; species Protopterus annectens. The sequence goes on from NC_056735.1 coordinate 1,075,766,459, forward strand.
TCCTACAGTCACTCCACACTACTTGATGCACATCTGCATTTGCATCCTCCTGCAGAACAACTGTCATGCCCTAATGGGCTATCCACCTGCAATGAGTATCCACTTTTTGGCCCTGTAACTTTCTGATGGCTTTCAAACTGCCCTCTTCTACAAGGCCTGATGATGTCATCCACCTTAAGACTACCAGTTGAGAGCATAGTAATAGACTTAAGCCGTGTGGTTTGTGATAAATACTGTGAGCTATAGTGTGTAAGACTAGATAGGTAGGGGTGCTAATCTCACTCCAGGCTACTTGATGCATATGTGTGTGCATCACCCTGTAAAACAACTGACATGCTCTCATGGGCTATCCATCTGCAATGGTTATGCAATTTGTGGCCCTATAACTTGCTGCTGGCTTCCAAACTGCCCTCTTCTACAAGGCCTGATGATGTCATCCACCTTAAGACTACCAGCTGACAATTCAGTATCAGACTTAAGGTGTGGTGTGTGCAATACATACTATGATTTATAGTGTGTAAGACTAGATAGGTGGGGGTTTAATCTCACTCTAGGCTACTTGGTGCATGTGTTTGTATGTACCCCTGCAAAACAACTGACATGCCCTCATGGGCTATCCACCTGAGATGGTTATGCACATTTTGGCCCCGTAATTTGCTGCTTGCTTCCAAACTGCCCTGTTCTATAAAGCTTGATGATATCATCCACCTTAAGACTATCAGCTGACAGTGAAATATCAGACTTAAGCCATGGTGCATGTGCTATATATTATGATCTGTAGTGTTTAAGACTAGATAGGCAAGGGTTCTAATCTTGCTTCAGGCTACTTAGTCAATGTGTATGTCTAGATGACATAAAAATGATCACCTTGGTAATTTAAAAATAGGTAAGGTTTTGCAGTAATTTATTTGTAGCATGTGATGTGGCCCCCCCCAAAGGACTGGCCACAACAAGGCCTGCTGATGTCATCAAGCATAATATGTCCTGAACTGAAAGTAGTGGCACATATGAGGTGTGTTGCAGGCATCAGGTACTGTGATCTGTAGTGTGTTCTATTACATAGATAAGTGTTCTCATCTACATACAGCCAACATGCATATGTGTCTGCCTTGCCATATCCTGTACACGGTGATTGGAAGTGGTGGTAGCCTCAATGTAACCATGTTTGTGAGCCTGTTAGAGCATTTTACATCATGTTATGGAACCATAGGATGCTTGAACTTCACTATCATAATGGCCATATAGCCCTCACAATCATAGACATATTTATACTCATAGTTATAGGATCAGCACATATTGCCCCAGTCCAAGAGGGACATAGGTAGACTTCCTGTTTTGAGATTATGGTCTCCCAGACAATCATGCAATGGCATGGGGTGAGGTGCTCTGTGTGCCATTAGGCAGGGTTCTTTTTCAAGCATGTGTTTAAGTCTGCTAGACAAATCTCTCCCACAAGCATTTAGTACTAACTTCACATACAAGGTTAATGTCCTTACAGTGAGTTATCTACCTACTATGCCTCATACAGATAGCCAGCATATGCAATCAAGCAGGCACAGAAATCGCCCCTTATGCAAGGCACAGATCACCTCTGAGTGTTCTATATGCCACTGGTGGCAATGATACTCATTGCAGACAATCCCCATTGAACACATACTGAAGGCATGGAGTGTCTTTGTGAAGGCCAATACTGTTGTGTCCAATTGACAGTACTGCTTGGAAAGGTACATCACCAAATGGCCATTGCACTTAGATATTGGCATGCTGAGAGAAGAGTACTTGGAGTTATGAGTATGTCGCTTACAGGTGACTGTGGCCTCAGACATGCCATATGACTCCTGTCATACCACTTTACAGACATGGTGATCTGAGGCACATTAGGTGTAAACCTGTGTGGCCAGGTTTGTGTGCCCGGTTTGTTCACCCCTGAGTATGTACATCATGTCTTGCAATTGATGTGCTGCTTACCAGGTATATAGATCTAACTGATAGAAATGATACTACATATATATTTGCATGAAGTTTATTGCCATTAGTATGTCAAAAGGCATGTGTTCCCAATACTCTCTTGCAGGATAGTGACATACCACAGAGACTCTATGGGTGCTCACAATTTGCAGGCATCAGCCAACATTATTAGCCACACTCAATCAGTAGTTATGTATATTGTGGTTGAATTTATTCCAAGCAGTAGAGAACCCAGGACTGCACCCTGTTGAGCACTGTTACTTGCAGATCATCTACTGGAGGCAGATGCCCCTATGTTGCGTATGTATGCCAACATTGGGTCATTTAGTGACCCCTACAATGACAGTGTCATGGATGTCTAAGTGGCTGCTTTGTAAATTCTGCCTGAGCAAGGGATATAGTCAAATGGCTTTGCTCAGTCTAGAGGTTTTGTATGCCCTAATGCACCCTCACCTAGTTCCATGGAGACTGCCTCAAAAATGTCCACTACATGTAGCAGTCATGCTCCCAGTGGTACGCATCCAAACTGTGTACAGTCAACTGTGTAAAGAACACATGTATGTGTGCTGATCAGCTCCATGATGATCACCCCTGCGGGCTTACATATATGGATACTCAGACAAAGAGGTGTATAGTTATGTTGGTCAGTGGATGCACAACCTCTGTGCAAGGGTATAACAGTTGCTGTTGTCCACTCAGAGGGTGTGCAGCCAGTAGTGTCAGTATGATTGCAATAGTTTGCCAATGGTTTTAGTCATCCTTGTCAGATCACATATGGGATGCAACGTGGAATGTTAGCATGTGCAATAGATGCTGTGTATCTTCCAATAAGAGGCCAGTTACGAACTGTTCTGTAAATATGGAAGTTATGAGACAGGTTGTAAGGATGTCATGTGTCACATGTGGTGGGACAAGGCAGTGTCGTTGATGCAGACAGTGTGGGTGTACAGGTTAGGTTTGAGTACAGACCCATCATATGTGGCATTATGACGTATGAGGTCACGGACAATCTGGGCCTGTCCTTTGAGGTCACACATGTAATTACACTGTACGTTGATGTTTGGTTTTGTGTGGGTGGCTACTTTTATCACTTACCATGTCCACACAGCATCACAACAAAACTATGTGCTTCTTTTAGCTGAAGAGGTAGTACCTCCAGGTTAGTGGGTGCCCTCACCCCAACTGTCACACCTGTTATTGTACAGCCTGCTAATGGCAGTGTCCACCAGTCAGGTTTGCTGAGCCTTGACCAGCCAGTGTCCCTTCTCCTATGTACAGCCAAGTTCATGCAGTTGTGATGCTGCTGACATAATGCATGGGTGTAGAGCTCTGCATACTTGCCTGTCTCATCTAATGGGGAGGTGCAGTCACGCTATATCAACCATTCCGCAGGATGTAATAAATGTCTGTCTAGACATATATGTCTGTATTGTCTGCAAGGGTGGTACATGCCAGTAGTTCTAAGGAGACTGATCTGTGGCCAGATCCCACCAGGGAGGACCTCACATTGGAGGAGGCTATACTAGTCACCCATATTGATAAACACATGATGCACTATGTTGATTTCCTGTGTGCATTGTAGGTAAGGACCTGGACCATCCTTTAGGCAAATGAGCCACAGCATGACTAAGCAACACAATGTAAACATATTAAAATTCCCTAATGTGTTTGTCTGTGCTCTGTGCAGACACCTTGCATGACTCCCTTCTTGAAACATGCTTGAAGTAACTGCAATACTTACTTTCACAGAAGACAACTAGTGTGTAGTGCCAAGTGGTGTCCCTAGATCTCTGAGTCATGTTGCCTGAAATGCCATGATAGGAGTTAGTATGGATATGAGCACTAAGACTGTCATGGACTTACTAACACTGGACCAAACACTTACTTTTGTTCAAGGCCAGATCATGCCTACTGACTGTAACTGGCAGAGCCCATTGACTGTTACACTATGCAATGGATGTCAGACGTAGGTTTCACTCCACCAACCATGGCCTGACTAGGTGTATGACAATATTAGGCCAGCAGGCCTTGCTGGAAACTGTGTACATCATGTACAGAGTGTTATGGCAGCCAGTGGATAGGCAAGTGTCTGACAATCATACTCTGGGAAGAAAGCATTGGGAGACCTATGCCGCAATGACACCAGTCACCAATGGAGTTCACCATCCTACATTATTGGTGTGCTCCATCTACCTATTCCCTCTCTGCTGTCACAGCCACTGATGGTGACCTCTGACTGAGTACATTAGCAGGTGATTGCATATTGGGATAGAATCCCACACAAAACCAACAGTTTTCCAGGATGGCCTAAGACACAGTCAGTTGTACTCTGAGCCACTGACAAAGACTAACTGCCAACAACTGCACAAAACTGTCCTGTGGGAAATCATCCACCCCTGAAAAATATTGTAGTGTCTGCACACCACACACAGTTGAGCCATTACACATGGAGTTATGGACACAGAGAGTAATGCAGCCTTTCACTCTTACTGGTCGGTAAGATGTGGGGATGCAGTCACTGTTGTACAACCTATATCAACAGGTTTGGGATATAAATCCCAGACTGTCACTGCTATACTTAATGTGGCAGTCATCACACCTATCATTGTATGCAATAGCAGCCTTGCTATGTTACTACACAGGCATATCGTACACCAATAGCAGCCACAAAGGTTCCATGGTACACCAATACGCAGTGTAGATAACCTGTCCTATGGAGTCTGTGTCATGACCGTACATGTGTAGTCTGTCTCCTACATGCTTTGGAGGTGATGTGTATGGCTCCATAAAGGGAGGTATTGGATCCCATTGTGTACCTTGCTGTATATCCATGACAGGACTAACACATGTCTCATGTTTTACATGCCTACAACATCACTGTAGTATACATAGTACATGCTGGAGAGACAGGTATGTAACACAGACAGTATGCCCTACATGAAACAGGTCCCCCGTGCATGTGCAGCAGACATCTGCTGTGACACAGCATGTGCAGGTTACAAAATGGGATGCAGAACATGCCAATCATAACTGGTGTCAAGCAATTGTCTGTACTGGACACAGGATATTTGTAGATGGGTCATCTCTGTCATGACAGCTTGTAGATGTGTGTGTTCCCAAAACCCTAATAACACTTATCAAGGGTAGCAAACCTGTTCACAGATTAGGGATGCATGAGTATGTTGAATGCCGTCATTGTCCTTGTTAGCCTGTTATACACATATGAACCTATGGAGCCATGAACTTATAGTACTGTAGACATATTTGTGCTGTGCTGACATGCCATCCTATGCTGCTTTATTGCCTCTGTGTATCCATAGGTTATCCCAACAGACTCTGAAAACAGAAACATAAACAGGTTCTTGACACACCTGTCATTGTGTAACTATACAGCCATTACAACATCATACAACATAAGGTACACAAACGTATGTGGCGTACTCAAGACAATTGCCAGCATACAGTATCTGTTGTTAACCACTACATGTGGCATGTCAAAATAACACTACATTATGCAAGTACATGTTAACTAATATAGTCACCCTGTGCATCAGACTCATAGCTCCATTTCCCTGCATTGGTAGTGAGGATGACAGGGATGTGGCACAGGTATCATCACTTGCACAGGCTGTTGTGTGGGGATGCACGAGGCCTAGACTGACACAAAAGGTTGACGGCATGTGTGTGAGCCAGGAAGGAAAGCAGATAAGATGGACCATGGAAAGGTGCCATGTGTGTCTGTAGGTGACCTGCATTTGACAGTGGTGTGTGAGTGTGTGCTGTACACAGTCAAGCTCAGTGCTACCCCTACATGTGTGTGTGTTGGACAGCTTTGGACCATACATGGCAGACTTGACAGTTCACTGTCTCCGGCATTGAACATGGGAACTGGCTCTGCTAGGAGTTGTACTGAAACTTCCATGCCCAAGGTCAGAAGCAGTGCTAGCACCTGACAGTGACTGCTGTCTGCTGAGACCATGTCCTCATGGGAATGCCCAGGACCACAAGCTCATGGCCTGCCATGTCATGGTGTGGACAGTACACTCCCCTCTGTAGCACTGGATGTAGTGCCACTACAGGAGCATGATTGTGCACTGCCACATGGCCTCTCAATAGATAGGGTTATTGGTCTTTGTCCCCAAGTCCGAGGCTTAACTCCAAAAACATGCTCCAGCCCAGACAATGTGTGGTCCAAGACAGACACTGTCTCAGCCCCCTCTTCTGTCCACTGTGTCAGTCAACTGATCCAGGGTGTCAACAATGTGGTGGAGGCAGTCACAGATGTCAGACTGTGCTGCATCCATAACCCAAAGTATAGGTCTGGTGTTCCATTCAGAACATGCTTGTTTGTCCATGACTGCCTGAAATATGCTCTGAGTGACTTATGACGTGACACCTGCAACAGGTGGATGGGCAGCAGGCTCCCAGAAGCACCCCTGTCAATCTGTCTATGTGGAGCCTTGCCAGTTCTCTGACTATGGCCAGTGTCTGCACTCACTGATGCCATAGTTGTCACATTCTCCTGTTCAATGTCCCCACCCTCTGACTGTCCAATATCTGTGGCCTCTGTGGACTGGGTATGTGTAGGCAAACTGACTTTGTGTGGTGACAATGGAGGCAGAAGAGGGATGTCTACCTCTGGGACAGATTCAGACCTTGACACCCTGACCTGTGCCTCACTGTGGCCACCATCATCATCAGAGTCTGCAGAGACACTGCCATCAGGTTGTGGAGGGGACAGACACCAACACCCTGTGATAAGAAAGAAACAAGCAGTATATGAATACCAGCACTATTGTGTGCAAACAATTCACCAATACTCATAATAACAAAGACTCACAACAGGATTAGCGGTCAAACATTTTTCTTCTCCACTTTCATCCAAAAAAGACTTCCTCAGAACAAAATACACACTCATCTCACGACCTTTATAACAATTACTTCAAGTAAACCAAGTAAAACTTGACCAGTAAAATTTACCTTTTAATTAATAAATATGATAAAACAACACATAAAACCCAGTACACCTATCTTAACAAATATATTGATATACACATTTTACTGCCTAATATATTTTCCTTTCAACTTTTTGTTTTTTAAAAGGCATTTTAAAGTAATTGCCTCATTTAAACCAGGAGGATTATCTGCTCTTAACTGTCACAGCCAAAGTGCTTCATTTTCCTGAACTACACTCCTGTGATTACCCCCTCCAGGATCCTTAAGTACCTGTTCCAGACTGGGAAATAAGAACATTCTACTATGTTTACACATGAAACTTCAGGCTTTGTCCATACCAAATGGTGCACTGTTACAGTCATCCCTCTCCACAAAGGAGGAATGACTACAGACCGTGGGAACTATCGCCCCATTAGCCTGATGACTCTGATATGCAAAGCTATGGCATGCATCATCATGGACCTAATAAACAAGGATATAGAGAATTTCCAAACTCTGAATCCCACACAGTTTGGTTTTGTGAAGGGTAGATCATGCCTGCTCAACTTGGTCAACTTCTTTGAGCCAGTCACCAGAGTGTGGATGAAGGCAAGGTGGTTCATACAGCCTTCCTTGATCCGGCCAAGGCTTTTGATACCATTCTCCACTCAGGAATCATAGAAAAACTCACTAAGCTCAGCATCAACCCCTATATCAGTAGGTGGGTTACAAACTGCCTCACAGATAGAACCCACAGTGTGAAAGTAGCTGACTCCAAGCCAGACTGCTGACTAGTCATGAGTGGAGTCCTACAGGGTTCCGTCCTGGATCCTCTCCTGTTTGGTATCTACTTCTTTGAAGTCCAGGCCAACACAAAGGGACTCTGGCTGACAAAGTTCACAGAAAATTGCAAGTTGGAAGCTATTATTAACTCCCCAAGTAATGCTGACATCCTGCAGAATGGCCTCACTGAGACCAATGACTGGTGTATGAACCATGGCTTTAACCTCAATGTAAAAAAATGTGTCATCATCCCCTTTGGGAAAAACCCGGTTCTCATGAATTACCACATTTATGGTCATCCACCAAACACAGAAGGTATTATAAGAGATCTGGGAACACAGGTTGATAGCAGCCTCTCTTTTGATCACCACATTGCCACTGTGGTCAGAATATCCTTCTATGTGGCACATCTCATTACTAAGGGTTTTGCATCAGGAAGAAAGAAGTCATTGTTTCCCTCTACTCTTCCCTCATTAGGCCAATCATCGAGTACAATGCCCCATTTGGCATGTACCTCACTAGATACCTGCAACAACTGGAAAAGCCATAAAAGTACCTCACAAAGAGGATCCTAGGCCTTAAACATGTGTTCTATATGGATGGACCCAAAAATCTCCATCTATTCTCTGTCTTGTATCGCCTACTTAGAGGTGATCTCTGCTTGACTTACAAAGCCATGTCTGACCCAGCTCTGTTAGAAATGCTACATCTAAAGAAGTTCCATTCCCTCCACATCACACACTCCAGGAACCTCAACCTCATTACCACAATTAACAGAACATGCTGGCGGGACAGGTTCATAACTTAGAGACCGCCCATGCTATGGAACAGACTTTCCATACATATCAAGCAGAGCACCTCACTGACCCTCTTCCAGAGAAATCTTGATGAGTGGATGGGAAACAGAAAATTCACCCTGGGGATAACTCCAGTTGCTCTACTCGACAGAGGGACTGGGAACTAAGGTCAGGTGGCACTATGCCAGGGTAATCCTATGACTAGGCTTGTAAAGGCCCCAGGGTCATTAACCTAGTACACACTTATGAACCTATGAACCTATGAAATAGGACATTATTCTGGCCCTTAACTTTAATAGAATATAAATGTTCCTTAACGAAACTGTGTCATAATTTCCAGGAGCAGGACCTTGGCCTTGGTCAACACCCGACAGTCCTGTGAAAAGTTGAGGGTGAGGTAATGTCAGTACCAGCACATGTTGCAGCACAACAAGGTATTACATCCATATATCTCACATTTATGGTAGCTACTGTGTTACATGTTGTATTGGTCATATTCTGAGTATGACAGCACAACTGAGGTTAAACCCTCCCCTCAAAGAACAAAGACCTGACACCAATGTAAAAGTATGTACAGCCTGACACACTGATTGCTACAGTATTACAATGCTGATAACACTAAGCCTACCTGCATTCTCCTCTGCTGTGGAAACTGTGCCACCCACCTCCACAATGTATGGTGTGATGGATGCCTGAGAGCTGTCATGTGTGCTTAGGTTTACCAGGAATTCCTCAGTGGCCAAGAGCAGTTGTTCCACTGCAGGCCTTCCACCAGTGATGGCATGATCCCTGGGTACATCTGCTGCCCTTTGTTATGCAGCATTGATCATGTCCCTTGCACAGTGTTGAACCTACTCATATGTCCTGCCCTGATGGCCCATTCCATTCACATCATGGACAAAGTCTGCCCACAATGCAGCCCACTGTTCCTGTTTTGCCTCCCCCTAGACAGTAGGATGTGGTGAAATTGCCTTTTCCTTCCAGTTTAATTTCATTTTCTGCCTCAGAGAAGGGTGCATCTAGGGTACATGATTCCTGAAAGACAACAAAAGGGGAACACGTTACAGGATCACATATGTGTAAGTACACTATGTAGAGATACAGCAAGGACAAAATGGCAGGCCCTATCTACTGCTTGGTCACACATCATACCTCACAGTGTGCAAACATACTAAGTGCATGGATACAACTGAGATAGTAGCAATAGTCAGGTATTTCCATGTGTGCCATGACAGATATTACTGTATGATCATACACCCAACATTCAGGTTTACTGTGGTGTGTCCCCTATGGGCAAACCCCAATAATATGTCATAAGAACAGTGCCACACAGATAGAAGTGTGGTATTGCAACCACTATAAAGGGACACCCAACAAGACCAGTGTGTCACAATGACAAATAACAATCCACCCTTATGTATTGTACGTCCTATGTAGGTGTAAGACAGCAAGAGATCAATGGCATATCATTATCACAGATCTAAAACAGGCGTAATGCTGAAATCCCTATTCCCTGTTAGTCTATTCATCCATTGGCACCCTGTTATATACAAAACCAGTTATATATCTGATGGAGTGCAGTACTCCTCTGTTGATATGGGGTGATAGTAAAGTTTTCACAAAGGTGCGCCCTTTGTGAGGAAAGTCTCATGCAGAATGGTTCCCCACAGCCAGCTGCTTGCCTTTCAAACATGCTTCTCATCAATAGGTGATTGCTGCTAAACCAATCTGTGGGTCTGAACTGCTAATTGCAGCCAACACAGCTGATTTGCACAATCATCAGGCAATGACATGCAGCCACTGTACAATATAAAAGGCCTTCATGTAGATTAGGGCCTGTTTCTGATATGTTGTGCTGGACAATACTGGGATTAGGAGACAACACAATCACAGAGGGTAGTCTGTAGCAGAAATCTTTGCATAGAGTTGTGTGTGCCAGGCTGCAGCTTCTGTTGTAGGTAGTAGACATAGGCAGAGAGTGTCAACACTTTGGAGGGCAACAAGCTGTAGAAGTAACTCTGGGGGCTGTGTCAGCCTTGTTGTAGAGGCAGAGCCAGAGTGAGGCTCCCCTTTCCACTCCAATTAAGGCATGCATTTAATGTAAGTATGTTAATTAACAGTATCACTAACAAAGTACTAGGCAACATATTTGGTGTGTCCTTGAGTAAGATGGGGTATACATATAAGAATATGTCCACATTCGGGCAACTGCCAGGTGATGTGTTACAGTCTGGTAGTAATTTACAGAGTGTATGAGGGCAGGTCTTGTTAAAAGTAGGGACTTCCTAACTGTGTGTTATCTGTGCAATCATGATAATCTGCACAGTGACTTTGGAAATATTGTGTGGTGCACTCCGGCACTAGTAGCCATCATTTGCAGTACCTGCATTGACATTCTCTGTGACTGCATATTACTGCATAATGTGACACTTTATGCACATATAGTTTTGCTATAGCGATATGTGAAGCGTGTTCCTACCTGCAGGCCTGTGACTTCCATCAGTGAAAAGCAGACATGTCATTTGAAATGCATTGTGTGGATAAAGAGTGCATGACTCAGTCATTAATTGCTGCCTTCAAAATACTGTACATTAATTTCTACACACCACTGGATTTGAACCCAGGACTGTGTGTGGCAAAATTTACTATTTTCAAGGTAAATAAAAGACTGAGCGACTGAGTCATTGCTACAGCAGGTGTATTTGCAAGATATATTTGCACTCATATAGGCTGTGACATACATTTTCAACATCCATCAGTATCTGCATGGTTTTATATGGATGTATGTGTGCACCAGGATTCCAGCTGAACACATATTTTGCCATTAATGCCTTAGCAGTTGTCTTTTTACATGTTGCTGCTGAATGGCACATTTACTTGCTATTACATGCCTCACTTAGATCCATTATTATGCCTTTGACTTTCTAGCAGTGTACTATTTCACCACCTCCCTTTTTTCCATTATTTTTAATCAAGTTTGCACAGCACGGCATGGGGCACAGGTCTGCTGATACATGCTTAATGACTGTAACTGGCAATTACTATGTTTTATTTAAACCATCAGTTTTAGTTAAGATCTATCTGGCATGGCAAATTAATGCAGTAGTCTGCAGGTACGATGGCCATGGGTTCAAAATATGGGGCAGGTGCTTATTTTGTAAGTGTGTATTAAAAGTTTAAAAACACATATAGTCAATATAGCTCTATTAGGCTTTACTTAGCAAAGCTGAGCAATGTGGCATGTCTTGCAGCAATGCGCTATAAAATATAAAGAAAAGAAAAATGGAGAAATAAGAAAGTGATAAAATAGGGTGTAAGCAGAGGGAAAACATAGTGAAAGGCAGGTAGGGATGTGCAGGTAGGGTGTAGGAAAGAACCATGTCTATACATTTCTTGTACAGCAGCAACTGTGCAATTTGATTTGAATTTGTGCATGACTTTGAACTCTCAACATCAGAGAGAGCAGTGAGGACAACATAGCTGCATTATCAAGCCATTTGGACCAAATTATGTGTGTCCAGTGGACACATTTGTGAAATAGAGAGCTATGTATGGAACAATGTTTTTTTTGGGACAGGTGCCCATTTTTTTTTTTTTTTTTTGTAAGGTGAAAGTGGAATATTAAGAAAAGGACATAGATACATGTGGGGGAGGTAAGTTGGGTAGGTGAGGATGCATTTGCAGACAGACAAGACAGACAATACAGCAGACAGGGGCAGTATGTGACACATGAGAGGGATGAACACCTTGGATATGGAGAGTGTTATGGAATCAAAGTCCCTTGTACCTCCAGACAGCAACAGTGTGACTCACATCCCCACCCGTGGGACTGTCATCACTGCTCCTTCACTGCCTCGGGGGTAGCAGTGCTGGAGGCTGGGCACTGCACTGAGGCTGTCTTACCAGGTTGGCCAGCATGTCCTCAATCCGGCACAGGCAGTGGTAAAATCCATGGTAGACTATCCTGTGCACCAGGGCCAGCAGCTCATCCTGGGTAACAACACCCCTTCCACCACCACCCCCAGTGTGGTACTACCTGATGCCGCAGGTAGTGCAGGGGCAGCAAAGCGGACACCACCGATCAGGATCCCAGACATGCTGAGACCTGTTGCCACTGCCAATTGAGGCAAGGTAGGTGGATCAGCTGGAACTGGCCTACCTTGACTTGTGTGGTAAATGAGGTATAGCAATAAGTTAAGGTTAGTAATAACCAAACCATTGTTAGTATTAACAGAATGGAACATAATTTTAATTAATCCGAATACATATTAATGTATATTATGTGTAACACAACAGCAAATAACATAACAGTCAGTATGGTAACAGCATGTCAGTAAGAAGTAAACCATAATGCCAACAAAACGGTTAGTTTAACAAAATATGTTAATATTGAATCATAATAACACATAACAATAATACATCACATTTTGGAAAAATATAGCTAGTTTAACAAAATAAATGAAGATAAGGGGTGGGGAGAGAGAGAAACAATGCATTACTGATAATGAAGACTATATCCCTGAAAACACTGATAACGAGTACCCTACAGACATGTAGTGCCGGTTTTGAGTACAGTGACTACAATTCGTCTATAGCTGATGTAGCACATACATACCTCTCAAGCTGTTAGCAAGGGTCACTATGAGCTGAGCAATAACAATTAGTTACTAAGTACACAACTACACAGAACACTTTCACATAATGTGGACTTCTATAACTATCAAGCTGTTCTGTAAACAGATTTGGTAATACATTGCATTCCAGGTAATAATTTTTCTGGTAATCCTGTGACAGACAGATTAGGCAGTTTCAATTACATTATGTGAAATTGTGACACTTGAGAGGCATATTTCTGTACAGTACATAAACTAGACATCCGTCTTACTTGGTAGGCATGGGAACAGAGCCCAATAGCTGTGACTGCAGTGGACATCTGCAAAAAATTTAACATCGACTGCAGCAGCTTAGTATAGACATGCAGGGAATACAGCCTTTCTGGGAATATGTAGACAGCTGTATTTGGGAATTAACAATGCTGTTTTACACTTTATTGGTATTGCTGATAACTGTCTGTGAAATGTTAGCACAATCATATCTACTCATAACATGGGCTACCTCAACAATATACCATTTGTTCATGGAGTGGTAGGAAAGGACAGCATTATGTGACTGAATAAGTTTTGCATTCTAGAACTTTTACAGTGCTATACTTGACTGCAGTAACAGTAGATCACACATGCATGGTATACAGCTGTACTGCATTTATTGAAACTATTTTCTTTAGGACTAAACAATGCTGCTTAACACTTTACTGGTATTGCTGATAAGTGTCTGGGAAATGTAACCACAATCATATCTGTTCATAACTTGGGCTTCCTCACCCATATACCTTTTGTTCCTGCAGTGGGAGAAAATGACAGCATTATGCGACTGAATTCATTTTGCATTCCAGAATTAATACAGTTCTATACTTGACTGTAATGACAGTAGAACACACATGCATGGAATACACCCATACTGCATTTATTAAAACACATTTCAATAGGAATCAACAATGCTGCTTAACACTTTATTGATATTGCTGATAAATGTCTGTGAAGTCCACACAATATCTGTCCATAGAATGGGCTACCTCACCCATATACCTTTATTACCTGAAGTAGGAGAAACAGAGAGCATTATGTGACTGATATTGGCCTTGAGAGAGCCTTGGATTGTACTATGAGTTAAACAATACAGTTTGCACCTCATTGGTTTAGCATTCTACAGCTATTACAGTGTTACATTTGACTACAGCAACCTTACCATAGACAAGCAATGCATACAGCTGTACTGCAATGGTTATGACAACACAATCTTGCTATATGCCATTTTGCTTACGGTTATTGGTATTATTTATTGTTTATTGCAATACAGCTGTTATTGTTCATTTATTGCACTACAGTTCTACTTGTCTATTTATTGCACTACAGCTTTTATTGTGTATAATTTATTGTAGTAAATGCTTTACTCTTTCTTGCTTATTGCACTACAGTTAGCATAATAAATCCATACATACCACTCTTATGGTGCAACCTGGCCAGGAGCCTAGCATGGGACCCCACCTTATGAGCTCTCTCAGCTGCAGCTGTTTGGGACAGAAGCACACCATTATGCATACTAGTTTTGCAGACATTCAGCTTGAATATTGATAAAACAGTGGAAAACATACTTACATATCTGTAGGGCATTCCCAGCTCTGGTTTCTTGGACCCAGGTGTCCAAGGTTTTCCTCTTTTTCCTCTTCAGGTCATTATAATGGTGACAACACTGCTCACCTGTGCAGGGGATACCAGTAACACTGGAGAGTTCCCTGACCAACTGGTCCCAGGCCTCCACCTTACACTCTGAGCCCTGGAAACCACCCTGCAGCAGCCTGGGTTCTTGAGTTTTACCAGGAGCCCAACAAAGACCTTGGATTCCTGAACACCCCATCTATGCACCCAAAATCATGCACCTTCACCAGCACCACTTACCATATCACTAGTTGATCAGACTCCAAAGACTGTTGCAGAATTTCCAACTATTGGGCCTAATATAGGCTATTTTCCCACCCTTATATTTCACTGAGCAACATTCAAGAAAGCTCCACATTGCTTAACATCATTCAAACTAACTAAGCGCAGCTAAGCAGTGCAAAAACTCACACAGCCAAGGTTTTAGCTAAGCTTTGCACCATGCAAACAAAAGTAGCATTAGCATGTTTAAGCAGTGCACAGCACAATGCAGCACTGCCATATTTCACAATTGTTTTAAAATTAAATATATATAATAAATTAAATTACAGACATCTTATCACTGCTACAGACTCAAACCCAGTATCTACTAAGCATTATGCTATATCTCTACCCATATAGCTACTTGGATATTGTTAAAATTAGTATATCTTCACATATACTACTTGGCTACCTGTTAGCAGTGCTAAGCAACATGGCTCAGTGCGCAAACATGCTTAAATAGATCCAGACATAAATAATCAAAAACATCTGGTTTCTATTTTAGATGTCTAGCAACTGTCGGCTATGTATGTATCAGCACCGCTTGGATCAGCAGCACTGTGCACTGCATCACACAAACAGCAATTAAAAAAAAAACAAAGGAAAAAACATTTAAAATAAGAAAAGTACGTAATTATGATAATTAATTACATCCGTTTTCTATTTTTAGATGTCTGGCAGTTGTCAGCTGTCTATATGTGGACACAGCTTGTCATTGCTGGACTCCTCGCCACACCGCACAAACATGCAAAAACAGAAAAAAAAATAAAATAAAATATTCCACATATGATCCAATTCACAGCATTTCAACAGTGGCAGGAAGCACTACAGGGAACCTCACCCTTTTTGCATCCACAGCCACCAGCAGCCTCTATACTTCTCCCTACAACAATTCAATATCCCTATTCATATGCTGTCCCTTGGTAGTGCTCCATTATTAATATGCATGGTGGCTGACAAGGGGAGGGGGCCATGGCTGTGTACACAGATGCATTCCACATAGGCTCTACACAGTGATAAAATTGTTAAAACCTAGGGGTAGATAGAGATGCAGTTTATTTGATTTACTGAAGAAAAATAAGCTCTGTGTATTTTGCGGATAGATACTTCACAAAAGTGGTCAGAAACAGAATATTAATACTGATTTAGAATTGCCTCATCCATTGGTCTTAACTAAAGCAGGTCATTTACTAAACCTGCAGCTGTTCTAAGTCAGAATTGTTATAGATGAGTAGATGAAAATACTGTTTTATTGGTGAACTTACCTTCCATTGATGCAAATATAAAGGTAATACTTTTCACTACAGTTAAATACAGATCATCTAAAAACAATGCTAACCATTTTTCAATTGTTTTCAAGCTTGATGCAGCTGCTTGTTGGTGTGAGAATGTCCCCCAAACACACACACTAGCACTAAAGATTTTTTTCTGATTGTCCTGTCTTGTTCCTGTTGCTCTAGTTTTTCTAGTTTTGTATAAGAGGAGACAGAAAGGGGTGTCCATCTTAAAAATGTAGATTTTCATTTACAAAGCAACCCAGTTTTTAATGCTTCATTCATTTTTTGTTAGGCATATTTCTTTATTCATATGGACTGCTGCAAATGAAACTTGGTAGGATAACATGTCATTTAAAAACTGCATTTACTGTTACAGGCTACACACTCAAGTGCACTAGCCTTTTAGAGCCATATAAGTGAATTTTACTACTGCATTTCTGTTTCTGTAACTAAAAACAACCCCCCTAAAATCCTATCTACTTGCTTGTTTCCCGACTTTTTCTCAAACTAGAATAGTCTGAATCTCATATTTCTCGATTTCAGGACTGTATTTTGTGTTCTGAGTTGTCCAGACCATGCAGAGATAGAAGGAAGTCTTTCTGCTTATCAGTGGGAGTGGTAAGCTCTGAGCAGCCGATCTATCACTAGAGGAGTGGATTCCAGCTCAGGAATTGTTTTTTTATTGGCTGTTTTGGGCTGCTTCTATCCCTTTCAACTTTCTGACTTGAAAACTTGTGTTTGCATGGGTTTTGGCTTGTTTTATCTTGTAGCATCATATTTGGCCATCCTGCAGAGTTCTACAGTGGCAGAAAGAAGAGAAAGAGACTTTGCTTGATTGTAAGTACCTGTTTTTGCTTTCTTTAGCTTGATTTTTTTATTGCCGCACTTTTTTACAGCCGTTTTACTAGCTTTTCTATTTAACTGTTCTGTGCTGATTTTGTGTAAGCACTTTTTAAAATCATTTTTTACAACTGCATTTACTGTTGCAGGCTACACACTCAAGTGCGCTAGGCTATTAGAGTCATATAAGTGAATTTTACTACTGCATTTCTGTTTCTGTAACTAAAAACAAAAAACAAAATCCCATCTACGTGCTCATTTCCCACCTTTTTCTCAAACTAGATTAGTCAGGATCTCAAATTTGCTGATTTTAGGACTGTATTTTGTGTTCTGAGTTGTCCAGACCTTGCAAAGATAGAAGGAAGTCTTTCTGCTTATCAGTGGGAGTGGTAAGCCCTGAGCAGCCTATCTATCACTAGAGGAGTGGTCTCCAGCTCAGGAATTTTTTTATTGGCCATTTTGGACTGCTTCTATCCCTTTCAACTTTCTGAATTAAAAACCTGTGTTTACGTGTCTCAGTGCCGCTAAGCTAGGGTAAGCTATTACTTGTGCCTTAAAGTCTGCTCTTCAAATTTTCCCTTAGATCTTACTAGCTTTCATCTCTGTGCACTAAAATCAGACCTCTAAACCCAGCACTTGCTCAGGACTTCTTGCAACTGTTATTGTAGGCATACCAACTGCTAACAGTACTAACAAAAACAGCTTCCGTACTTAAAAAGAAGCATAACAGCTCAAGTACTTAAATACTAAGCACCTATCCAGGCATGTCTAAAGGTCAGTTCCCTACACTTTCTCCTATTAACCTGATGAACCTGGGCATCCTGAAGCAATGTAGCAATTGCCTCATGTACACAGACAACCCTCTCCTCCTGCCTACAAACATATCCACTTGTGAGAGATGCACATACATAACCAAACTAAAAGCCACGCTCTCTCAAACCAAGACTGGGCTAGCCAGTCAAGAAGAGAAGGTTAACACACACTACACACCTCATAGTTAGTGTAAAATGGCACAAAATACACTGAACCGACCAATATTGCCAACATCCTGGCAGACAGATTCAGCACAAACTTCACCTCCCTCTCACCCCCAAAAGGGCCCATAACCATACCAGAAGAGTGTAGAGTCCCTGAAATTAAAGACACTCAGGTTAAAACAGCCCTCTCCAAAGCCAAAAACACAGCATCAATGAGACCGGACTGTATCCCAGGCTGCATCCTACATGAGCTCAAAGATGAACTAACCCCTCGCCTAAACACACTGTTCAAACTCAGCCTCTCCACAGGATACATACCCATAGAGTGGCGCACAGTAATGGTTATTCTTCTCCACAAAGGTAGAGCCACAACAGACCCCGGGAACTATCGCCCTATAAGCCTGACTGGCTTGGTCTGCAAGGCTATGGAGCGCATCATCATGGAACTCATTAACAGAGACATTGGGAACCTGCAAACACTGAACCCTACCAAGTTTGGCTTTGTTAAGGGCAGAACATGCCTCCTAAACCCGGTGGACTTCCTTGAGACAGTTACCAAGGCTCTAGATGAGGGAAAGGTGGTACACACTGCCTACCTAGCCTGCCTCAAGCTAAATGCCAAAAAGTTCATAGTCATCCCCTTTGGAAAAAATAAAGTACCCATAAACTACCACATAGGTGGTAGTCCCCTGAATACAGAAGATGTAATAAGGGATCTGGGGACCCAAGTAGATAGTAATCTCACCTTTGATAATCACATTGCCAAAGTGGTTATAAAATCCTTCTACGTTGCCCAGCTAATCACAAAGGGGTTCACATCCAGATCAAAAGAGGTCATTGGGCCCCTCTACTCATCACTCATCAGACCCATCATATAGTACAATGCCCCATTTGGGATGTACCTTACAAGACACCTGCAACAGCTGGAAAGACCACAGAAGTACCTCACCAAGAAGATCACTGGCCTCAAACAGATGCCCTATGTAGCTCAACTGAAGAAATCCTAGCTGTACTCAGTTGCATACCACCTACTCAGAGGTGATCACTGCCTGATATACAAGGCCATGTTCAACCCAGAATTGATGGACATGCTCCATCTAAAGAAAACCTTATCCGCTCAAGCCACACACTCTAGGGATCTAAACTTCATCACAACAATAAATAGGACATGCTGGAGGGATAGATTCCTGTCCCAGAAACTTCCCGTGTTTTGGAACAAGATCCCAATCTACATTAGGCAAAGCTCCTCGCTAACACTCTTCAAAAGAAACCTTGACGAGTGGATGGGAAACAGAAAGTTTACCTCAGGGATCACTTCAGTGGCTCTGCTGGACAGAGGCACAGGGAACTAATCTAAGAGGGCGGCGAAAGCCAACACATTCTGGCTAGGCTTATAAATGCCTTCGGACAGATAGTCTAGTACCCACCTATGAACCTATGAACATAATATAATTTGTAACGCCAGTTTAGGAAATCTGACCTCCCATACTTGACCATCTGATTCATTATTCTAGTACAGATTATCTTGACCAGTAAGTGTTGGCCACTGATCTTGATCTGTTTTCCTTGAAGTCTGTATGCCCTGTCTCTGTAGGGAATTGCAACACATAGTATAAGTCTGAACACCCCTTCTTGTGGTAGAGGTGGTAAGAGAGGTGAATTACTGGAGGTGTCACTGACTTGTACAGCACAAACTTTAGCTAGACAGATTCTGACCTTTGTGCGATGTGGTGTGCTTTTTGTGCTTTACTTTGTGGTTGGCCATCACAGACGTCTAATATGCTTGATCATGCAGAGAGATTTTATATATGGTTGTGGAAAAGCAGTTCACTCTTTAGATAAGGTTGCCTATACTAAAAAGGAGATGGTTCCAAATGCATTTGATAAGCAGAGTAGTTTATTTGACCCAAATTATGCCAGACTTTTGAAGCTTTGAGTAGCACTTCTTACTGTACTTGTCCGCTTTCTTTCTTATTTCTGTGTGGCAAATTGTGGACATTGCATAATTTTAAATCTGTTTTAAGGGAGACAATATTTTCTACTCTGACCCTTAAAATCCATCTCTTGATTTTAACCTTCTGGAAAATTACTGGCATATGCCTTATTTGCTTTTTATAGTAAATGCTAATGAGATAGTAGAGTGTATGCCACTGGAGTCTTATTTAAGATTGCATCAAATTTTAATTCATTCAGAAGTTCATGACGTGATAAAGCACTGAAAAATGTAATTATTCTTAACCATGCTTGTGCATCTTATACAGCAGATCAAGACATCCTCTTCAACACACTGTGGCCTTTATTCTCTGATCCTCAAGTAGATAACCTACTATGATACGAGGCACTCTCAGAAGTCAAAATGCATTTTTTTTTTAACTTTAGCATACCTTCCCTGTTCTCTGTGTGTATCTTCCACTTAGAAATGTCAACCAAAGAAGGAGTTTACAGTATCACTGCTATGATAATCAAGGTCAGATAAGCCCCAATCCCTCAGGAATGTTATTTGGTTGCTCAATCTTTTGAAGATGACTTTGGCATCATGTTTGGGTAAAGATGAGTTATCCGGACATTAACAGTACAAAGACATTGGCAAAGACCATCCATATTTCCCTAAAGTGTTTGCCTGCTGATCTTTTGCCTATTTTTATTTATGAGGTAAGTTGTCTGGAATTTGTGTATTCTGGTGTAATAGCTGACAACAAGTTGACACTGAAGATCATGGTGTTAATGGTGATCAGACTATTTTATTATCTTAGAAGTATTGCCCAGATTAAACACCTGCTGCCATCTACAGATTGATCTTCACTGGTGCACAGTGTGGTCTCTTAAAAGTTAAAACATTAAAATAATCTGTTTGAGGTTTTTCATCACTGAATTTGAGTATTTTGAAATAATGAAAAAAACAGCAGAATTGGTTGTCATGAGTAACCCTTGCCAACACCTTCTTTGCAATGTCAGCAATGGTTTCCTAAAAGAATTTAAGCTAATGTTCAAAGTGAGTAATTTCTACAGAATTCCCTATCTTAGCAGCTTCATAAGTGTGTCTCTCATGCCAACGAGTTTTAGGAAGTTTCTAAGAATACATCTTTTCCAAGAAACCTTCATCTCTAATGATGATTTCAGCATGATTATTTGTATATCACTTTTTGTTTACAATTTTGATATCATACAGTGCTAGGCACAGGCAGTTAGTTCTATTTTATTGACATTGGTTGATCAGATTTCTAATTTAACTGTTGTGTAAACGTATTCAATGCATTTAAAAGGTTGAATATTTCCATCTAAAATGTGATTTTACACGCTGAATGGAAAATCATGATTAAATACCTCCAAAGTAGAATGGATACAATAAAGTGCAGCTTCCACCCTCCACACACAGATGCACATGCAAAAAAATCAAGGATCAAAACTAATCAGAGCTTGCAAGATTGCCCCTTCCACTCAGTATCGAAAGTCATTGGTTTCCCCATCTTTCTATGTAATTTTGCATAAAATTATCTTTCCTCCACTATGAAGCTTTGCATCTGCAAAAAATGTTTTTCAATGTGGAGAAAATATAGACGAATACTTTTAAGTGTCACTAGGTAAGCTGCTAAAACTATCTGTACCACTGAGCTTGCAGCCAGTGCTACTGCTAAAGGACAAGGGCACTTCATTTATTAATGTGCTTCAGCCTTCTTAAAGCCATTGTATCTTGGTATGCTTGGCTTTCTTACCCATGAGAATTTTGTCCTGGCTTTAATGTATGGCTTTTTGACCCATGAGCAACTATTTTTAACTTTCTCTGCTCTGCTGTCCTGTTGAGTTATTCACATTATATTAGCAAAACCATCCATACTGCTGTTTCCCTTACCTCTATTATCACTGATTGTTTTTATGGCTATACCTCCACCTGTGAGGGTTTCAACCGACTCTCTTCACCCTTACTATGCTCGGGCTTACTATACTCCCCTACCCTGCCCCCTATTCCCGCTCACCCCTCCCTCTTTATCAAAATTTATACTGCAAATATCCCATCCCCTTCCTCATTCCTATCCACTCCACTTCCTACTATCCTCACCAATCCCTGCTACTTCCTCATTATTCAGTAGCATTCACCCAACCCTTAACATTCTTATGTCCCCTTACTTCCACACTTATTCTTCTCTTCTGCTCTTCATTTAATTAACTATTTTCTATTGTTCTAAAATTGAAATCTATAATTTTTCATTCTCCTTTCCCCCATTTACAAATTCATGCCTTCTTCCTCAGGAAGGATTCAGCATTACCATTCCTTTCAGAATATTTTTTTAAACAAGAAACATCTTTATTGAATTATCACTTATGAGATAGGCAATCATACATTCATATAAATGAAAACAAACCATATCAATATATTTTCAGTTGCAGACATAATACACATTTAATCTTCTATATAGTCATTGTCAATCAAACAATACATAGTTCCTTCAGTTCCTGTCTTCCCTTAAATCTCATTCCTCCTCCAAAACATTACTCTGCATGTATTATTCCAACAATTCCCCTTTTCCTATGTAATTTATTCTGTCCCTTTCCTAAATATACCACTTTCAGTTCTTTTATCTCTGTTACTATATTCACTACTTCCTTCCTTTCTTTCAGAATATTGACCCAAAACATAATACCCACAAACATTTTATTATACACATTACCCACTTAATTATTTTCTTCTAATACTTCCTCAGATTTACAATTTCACATTACAAAGCCATGATTTATACTACATTTCCCTGACTATATTTTATTAAAATCTGACCTTTTCCCATCCCCTTAATAATGGACCACCCTGCCTGGAATCTCAAGCAAGCCAATTCCACTCTCATCTTTTTCTACCTCACCTTCCCTCTTCTTCTTTAAAATATTTCCCTTTTCATTCAGCTATAATCTCACCTTAACGACTCCATAGTCCTCTGTACTTACCATGTTATCCTTGTACATCTTTACATCTCTACTATTTATTTTCTGTCACCTTACCATCTACCATGGCAATCTCACAACTTATTCACACGTGTACACTGCCAGCCACCCTACTTATATTCAGACTGAACCCTTTCTCATACCTATTTCCTAAAATTATTTAACGTCCGATCTATTCATCTTCTTAAATACAAAACTTCTAACAATTCAGTTCACTTTGACAAAACTCAGAATAAATTCATAAACTTAATATTAAAAAAACTAACTAATCCAAATCCACTCTTCTCTGAAATCACTCTTTTTGGTGACATCCATCACAACCCTGGTCCTCAGCCAAATCCATTCCACCCTTCTCTGCCTCTAACACCTGTACAGCACTCAGAAAACTTTTCTTTACCTCTACTAATATTAGCAGCATTTTGAACAAAGTTACACATCTACATGCATGGTTTCTTCTATACTCACCGATGTGTTGCAACTGTACACAGTAACTGCCTAACTTTCTTATCTGTCAAAACCAACATACCAATCTTTCAAAATGCTGAACGTCTTATCTGTCTTCTCAATATTAATAAACATACAAAACTATTTATTGTTGCCCTCTACAAACCACCAAGTAATAATATTAGCTTATTTGAATAAATTCTTTGTTGGATAACTGCAAATGTTAATATTGAAACCATTATCTTAGGTGACATTAACAATGACTTGCTATCTGTGACATCTAACATCCCAACTACTAGTCTTAACTTGTATGGATTCAAACAGCTAATCTCTTCTCCTCCTTGACTCAGCAAATCAAAACGTAAAAATGCTATCCTCAACTGGATACTTGTCTCCAATCCCAGCAGGTATGCTAACTCAGGGGTACTACCTGATTCTTTTACTGACATTCACCCTATATGCAGCAATAGAGAAATTACCCACCATCTAAAAAAATCAATATATCACCAGCAAAAATCTTTCTAACCTTCATCCTGATACTCTCAATAATTTATTAAAATCATTTAATGGGTGTTCACTCAAAACCTAACCCCTAGATAAAACTGATAAATTCAACAATATATTCACCAATACTTTAAATACCTTTGCCCCTAACAGAAATAAAAGAGTAAAAACTACTATATATACATGCACACACACACACACACACACACACACACATATATGTATATACATATATATATATATATATATATATATATATATATATATATATATATATATATATATATATATATATATATTACACAAACCCACAAGATACAATCCAAACAAATTCTGGAGCCCAATTAAAAAAAATCTTCAACCTGGCTCTCCTGCCTCATAAAACCCCTATTCAGACTTAGCCCCCTAAAAAAATGACTACCAAATTTAACACTTTCTTCATTGACATCATAGCATCTCTTACCTCCATCTCTCCCTAAACATTTAATCAACCACAAAACTCTACTAGCCCTGACAACCTTGCCATTAATTTCAAACCTGTCTGCACATCATATGTTAGACAGTTACTAAAGAAACTGAAACCCTATTCTCCTTCGGCTGATGAGCTCTCTGCTGAGTACATTAGGCTCACTGCAGACAATATTGCATAACTAGTCTCAATTCTCATCAACAGATGTGTTCAAGACTCTCATGTCCCTGCCTTTTGGAAAAAACTTTATTATTCTTTTCCATAAAGGAGGTAACTCTTACTTTAAACTAATTGTCATCCTGACCCCTTTTCTAAGATCCAGGAAAAGTCATCCATAAGCAACTTCTTCAGTACCTCGTACAAAATGATCTCCTAACCCAAACATAGAATGGTTTCTAAGCAGAACATAGCAACACTACGCCTCACCTCAGCTTTTCTTTCTTTTTTTTAGTAAGGTAGATCCAAGGAAAGTGCATCTCTTCTATTTTTTCAGATCTCTCTAAAGCCTTTGACACAGTGTCACATGAGAAAATTTTGACTAAAATGTGCTAAGTCTTTCCAAACCAACTTTGCTATAGTTCTCTATGTATCAGAAAGATATTAATCTATCAAATGGCTCTCTCCTCTATCTCCTTTTCTCCTACTTAAAACAGGTGTTTCTTAAGGTCTATTCTCAGTTCACTGCTCTTTGACATTTTATCCAATAACCTAGTAGTTAGGGCAAGTCAAGAGGGGCAACTGACCCAGGTGCAAAGTGTTGAGGGTGTGATCAGCTGATCCCAATCCTGATTGCTCTTTTTAATGTAGGGTGTGAGGGTGTGATCAGCTGATCCCAATCCTGATTGCTCTTTTTAATGCAATACCGGCTTTTAAAAGCCGGTATTGTATTTGTGGTCAAAACTAAGCACTGTAGCACTCTGTGTGTGATATAAACTCTAAATGCTTGCAACAATGTAGCAGGCAGTTTGCCACAGTTTTATTTTGACTAAAACATTAGCATTGTAGCATTCTGTGTAGGCATGGTACAGTTTGCTACAGTTTAAAAGAAGACATTTTTTTTAATAACATAAGTTGAAGGAGGGTTGGGGCAGGGTACAGAAACAGGACCTGAATGGTTGAGGCAGGAGGGAGGAGATACATGTCATACATCTGGCTATCTGGTTGGTGTGCCAGTAGAAGGAACATGGATTTTTTTTTTTTTGCACTTAAAGGAAGAGCTGGGTGGGGGGTAGATCTTTCTGTAATAAGCCAATTGGCTTACTACAGTGAAGTGCTTTCTTTTTTGCTCTTCACTTGAAGAGCTGGGGGGGGGGGTTGGGTGCTGGTTCACAGTATCATCACAAGCCACTGGTTGAACCAGCTATGCTTCTGCAATAGCCTATATACTTTCTCCCAGCAAACTTGCCTTATTCAGTATGCAGATGACTCAACTCTCACCTGGTCATCCGACAGCCCACTCCAGTTAAAATTCATGACACAAAATGACTCCAACTCAGTGGAACTGTGACTATGTCAACACCAACTTTTACACATTCCCCAAGAAAACAACCTACTACAATTTTTCCCCCAAGTCCCATGTCAATGCTAAAAGAAACGTCCACATGACCTTTCTAAATCATACAGCTATTGAAGTAGTTACCCATACCAAATTGCTTGGAGTCACCATAGATGACAACTTAAAGTTTGATGTCCACATACAAAAGTATATTAAAAAATAATCAAAAGCTGGGTCTGCTATACAGAGCAAAAATACATGACTCCTTCTAGTAGAATCACCCTACATGACTCCTTCTAGTAGAATCACCCTACATGACTCCTTCTAGTAGAATCACCCTACATGACTCCTTCTAGTAGAATCACCCTACATGACTCCTTCTAGTAGAATCACCCTACATGACTCCTTCTAGTAGAATCACCCTAGCTATTTCTTATCTTTTAGCTTCTCTACTCTATGACTCACCTATGTTCACTAACATCCAGATCTTTGTTAAATCACAGCTGGAGCAATGCTATAATAAGATGGCTACATTTGCTGCTAACCTGCCACATAAAGCTCATCATTGCTTTGTATTACATGCTTTTAGCTGGTTATAACTCCCACATTAACTAGGCCATACACACCTTCTTCTAACCTGTAAAATGCTATATAACTCCTTTATGTGCCCTTCTCTCTTCTCAGTACTTCATCACAATCCTTCAAATCACCCTCTGTGCTCTCAAGACAAAAACCTGCTTTAAACCTATAAACCAAACAAAAGTATAGGGCGATGTCTATAGTCACACTGCAGAGTCAAACTATGGAAATCTGTCTCAAGTTCAGTCAGAACTGTACCTACCCTCCATGTATTTAAGTCCTCTCTCTCAAATAATTTCTCACTAACTTATGGCTATGCCCATGTACCTCATCTGTATGATTTACATCAACAAATATTTCACATTCATGCTAACCCTCATCATGCAATCACACCTGCCTTCTCCCCATTCTTAGGGGTGACATTATATATTTTTCCCCCCTAGCATAATTGATTATACTTCTAATACTTTTGTACATACTGATTGCCATATTTAATTGACTTTTTTATTCATTTATTTACTCTGCTTGTTATCCACACTCATGCTTTTTTGTATCATATGTATGCTACTGTCAAATTGCATCTATCTATGCTTTTAATTATATCTATACTACTGTTTTGCTTGATATTATATAACTCTCTGGTGCTTTTCTCCCAAGACATCTACTAAAAATAGATATTTATTACCCACCTGGACTTTCCTGGTAAACAAATGTCAATAAATAATATAAATAAATAAATTGAGGAGAAATCTAAAGGAATGCATAGGTTCATAGGTTCATAGGTTCATAGGTTCATACTAGGCTATCTGCCCAAGGGCATTTATAAGCCTAGCCCATAGTTATGTGGCTTTCGCTACCCCTTTAGTTTGAATAAAACCATGCCTATTATTTTGCTGTGCCTCTGTCAAGCAGTGACACTGAAGTAATCCCTGGGGTATATCTGCGATCTCCCATCCATTGGTCAAGATTCCTCTTGAACAAGGCCAGCGAGGTGCTCTGCCTCACATGTACCGGGATTTTGTTCCACAGCATAGGGAGTCTCTGGGTGATGAATCTGTCCCTCCAGCACGTTCTATTAATAACCGTGTCAAGGTTTAAGTCTCCCGCCCTTGAACATCTTTGGCAAAATTATTAATACAAGATTGTGTCTGGATTATGAGATCCAAAATACCCACTGAAATATATAAACATTAGTAATAATTTTAAATATTTTTGTTGGATGCACATAGGGTGGGAGAAATTGAAACACAAAAATAATGATACAAATGGAGCAATTAATTCTTGTGTGTGTTAAACAGAGGATAGTTTTTAGTTTTCTCTTCCCATGCACTTGAAAAATGAAGGTTGAACATTTCCAACTTGATTTGCACTCTGACAGACAGCAGCAAACAGGCATAATGGTATGTTTATGGATGACAGAGTTGACAATTTGAGATGGAAGAAGCATTACTTTGTTAAGCCAACATTTGATTAAACATAGACAAACATCTGGAACAGATATATGAAGCAATTACTTTGCATCTTACTATCATGCAATGTGTACAGTCTGAAAATAGTATCACATGGAGCCTGATCTCTGCTATGGAATGGAGGCATTTAAATAAGTAGTTAAAAAAGTTTAACACATGTTCAGTGGTATTTCAGTTCAAGTCACTAATGAGACAGCTGGTTCTGTAGCATGACATGGCAAAGCCCTGAATATGATCTAGTTGTCCCAGACATGATTAGTGGCCTTTGATCTACAAGAGATGGTTATGGGGGAGAAGACTGAATGAAAAATAGCCACTTGCCCTGGGTTCCTATTTCATGATCGAAAATTGTAAACGGCGAACCCATATTGAGCAAACCCGATTGGTCAAAATGTCGAAACGTGTGCGTAACATGGAAATTGTTGTAGGGAATATTTTCCCTTTACTTCAATGCAGTGCGATTTCGGAGTAGGAATATTTAAGTAGCGGGGTGTGGGGGATGCAGGGGGGCTTGCCTCCCTGCCTACAGCGTTTAGGTAGGTATAGTTTTTTATTTTTATTTTTTTATTATATTTTTGAAATTTCAAACATCGCTCATATGGTGTCGACCATATGATGTTCGATGTTTGAAACTTTCAAAAATATAATATAGACCCACTTGCCCACCCCAGTAGAAAGAAATGTTTCAGATCCCACTATAAAACTGCCACCTGGACATAAACTCTGTGCCAACAGTGGGCACAGTCCTTACCAAGGAGTTTATAAAAAGCATAGCCAAGCATAGTTAAAAGTGGTGGTATTCCCTGATAGTAGGCTCAGCATAAAAATAATTGTACCATGCTTACTAGCCAAGACAGGAAGGAGATAAGTATGTAACTAAAATATCTGAATCAGTTACAAATGACGGTCCTGCAGTTCTCAACACTCCCTATAGTGAAGAGAAAAGGTATTCCCCTTGAAAAATGCAGATCCCTATGGGGTGATGTGGGATACTGAAGCCAGTGAATATGGGAGAATAAAGTGGTCACTAATGCAACTGTGGAGGCTTTATGGTCTAGGGTTCATAAGAACACAATATTGCTCACTAATACATGACGAGATTTGCCTCTTCCTATA
Source organism: Protopterus annectens (assembly GCF_019279795.1). NCBI lineage: Eukaryota > Metazoa > Chordata > Ceratodontiformes > Protopteridae > Protopterus > Protopterus annectens. The sequence continues at coordinate 1,075,795,580 of NC_056735.1, forward strand.
CTCAATCCATTGTTGTAATAGCTATACTAGCACCCTTACTATAGTTCTATCTGTGCTTCACAGTGTGCTCAGGATATCACCACTGAAACTGAATTATCATTAATAAGGTTTATCAGCTATTTTGTCTACTAGAAAAGAGCCTACATGATTTTGCATGCCTAAGGAAACAAGTCAGTTTGGAATGATTGAGGTTAGTTATTGGCATTAAATGTTCATGTATCTATAGGTAAGTTCTGTTACCCTACAGAAAAAAATGTTTGTCTAAAAGTCAGTATTATAACCTTGATGCAGGGTAGAGCTCATGCATGATTATCTGTTTTTCTGAAAAATTTAAAAAAACACACTTTGCTTGATGTATAAAAATCGCATAGCACTTTATCAGATCTGCAATTGACCATGCATGACTTGTTGATTAGGTGTAATGAAAAAAAAGCAGAGATTCATATGTTATTAACAATAACATATGAATCTCTAATTATCTAAATCTCTATGAAACAATAATTAACATATTAATAATATTAACATGGATGGTGCAGTGGTGCAGTGGTAGCATTGTCACCTCACAGCAAGAGGTTCTATGGTTTGATTCTCAGCTGGAGTGCCTGCTGTGCAGATTCTGCATGTCCTCCCCATGTTTGTGTGAATTTTCTCTGGGAACTCTGGTTTTCTCCCACATTACAAAGACATGCAACTACAGCATTTCTCCCCCGGCCTCCACTGAAAATTGGCTTTGTTCCAAGTCGGATTTTCCTGGTAAACAAATGTTAATAAACATTAAGCTATGTTTGGTGCTAAATATCTACTCAGGAGATATTCTTATGCCAAACAATTAACTTTTAAGAATTCATTCCCTAAGCACTTTACAACTTATCATAATAACTGTACAGTAACTAACTACGAAAAACAAATATAAAAAAATTAAATTAGATCCTATGAAATGCCATGTTCCAAACTGAAAATAAAAGAAACAGTATAGTAAAATGCATAATAATCGATTGACAAAATTATTATGCCAAAACTAACCAAAAGCACAAAGTAGCAATCACCAGAAATTTTAGTCACAGTAAATCTAAAAAGATTAAATGAAGCAAAAAGTCCAATAAGTCAAGCCGGGATTCAACAAAATCTGTGTAGACTCAGTGAAGAACCTACACAGAATGTACCTGTGTACATGGCCATGGTTCCTCCTCAGCAGCACACCATATATATGTTAATTATGGTGAGCTGCCAAGGGAGAGCACAGTAACACAGATTTTGTATCCATGTAAGCAAGACAGTAAAGGCTGTGCCGTACTTGTGGACTGTCCAGAAAAATTCTGGACAGTTGATAAGTACAGCACAATATCTTTCAGCCCATTAACCTGGAGCAAAAGGTGAACAACAGATACAAGTTCATGAAATTGCAATTTTAATTTTTTTTACGTGTATGTGCTTGTTTGTGTTGCACAGCTATACTTACTGTTGCTCACATATACAGTAGACATCTGCTAGACATTTAAAAATAGAAACCAGATATATTCAATTTTAATAATTTTTTTCCATGTGCTTGTTTGTGCAGTGCAGCATGTTGCTTAGTTATGCTTAGCTGCACTGATATATACATCAGACATCCACTAGACATCTAAAAGTAGAAACCGTATATATTCAATTGTTGTAATTCTGCAGTGCTTAGCAACATGCAAACCCATGCAGTAAAGCTGTGCTATGCTTACAGGTACCTTTGTAGTATATATGAAGATATATTAGTTCCCTTCACTAGCCCAGTGGCTAGATAGGTTGAGTCATGACTTACAGTACAGTAGGTCCAGAGTTTGAGTCCTGAGCAGTTATACTTTTTACATTTATTGCTGTGAAAATATGTCAGGTGACTAAAACATTGGTTTAGTTTAAAATAAAAAAAAAATGCTACATTTGGAAAAGCTGTATGATGCTAAGCAGTGTTTAAACATGGTCAATGGTCTCTTCCAATTTATGCACTGCTAAGCTGCGCTTGCACATGGTTTGTATGGGTTGTGTGATGCTAAGCAGCTTGGTGCTTTTTTGAAAGTTACAGCATGACATGCAAGGTTGGGAATGCAGTCTATTTAAAGGCTAAAAGGTGAGGATTTCACATCATTTGTTGGAATCTTAACTTGGCTGTGGATATGCCTGGTGCTGCTGGTGAAGGAGTGCGCTTTCATGCACAGAAGTGGGGAGTGCAGGAGTCCAGTGATTTTGTTGGATTCCTGATTAAGAATTATGAACCCCGGCTACTGCAGGGTGATTACAAGGGCTCAGAGTATAAGTCTGAGGCCTAGAATTGGTTGGCCAGGGAACTTACCAGTGCTACTGGTATCCCCTGCACTGGTAAGCAGTGTCGTCATTACTATGATGACCTAAGTAGTAGGAAGAGGGGAACCTTGGACACCTGGGTCCAAGAGGCTAGGGACAGGCACACCCCACAGATATGTAAATACATTTGCCAGTAATTTAGAAATATACAAGCTGAATCTGTGCAAAACTGGTATGCATAATGGTTTGCTTCTCTTTCCACAGTTGCAGAACAAAGGACTCGCAATGTCCAGTCACATGCAGGGTGCTTTGCTAGGATGAGGAAATCATGTTGTAAGTAGGAAAACATCAAAGTAATAGCTTAATGCATAATGTAATTATACAACAAATTAGTTGCAGTATTTGCAGACATATACCTGAGACATCTTGCTTCTTTATTAATGTGTCACTGCCTACCTGAAATGGTAAAGCAAGCTAAAGCAAGTAAGCATGCAGTACTGTGTAGTATAGCTTCCAAACATTAGTTAATGTTGGGATCTATCCAGATTAAGAGTCACTGTTTTGGTCTGCTCATTGTCTGAAATATGCTAAAGATTGCACTCAATAAATGAACATGGTATATGGGTTAGTTAACAGAATCCCTACACTGCTATCCATGGTCTACACGCTACAACATTAATCAATACATTTTCAAGGGTGATGGTGCTTTGATAAGTAATGTTTTCAAATAAAGTGTTCACTATTCCTGTATTCACTGCATGTGTGTTCTAATATGACACCTGTCAACTGTTACAAGTAACTGAATAAAGAATGCAGCAAAAAATGCCAGAAATAAATGTAGTGCAATGCCCAGAGTAAAGTTCAAGCCTGTGTTCCACAAATTTTTTCTGAAATAATGCTATATATTCCACTCAGTCAATGAATATGCTATGGGTAAGTTAACTTAACTACTGGACAGTTATCTATGTGTCTAAATGCCAGATTTTACGAAACATTATCAATAAAATTTAAAATGAGATTGTGTTTTGACAAGCAATCTTTTCAAATAATATATTTATTTATTTATTTATTTATTTATTTATTTATTTATTTGCAGTTTGTTAATCGGGAAAGTCCATTGGGCCAAAATAAGCCCTTTTTCAATGGTGGCCTGGGGATGAAAAGCTCCATGTACATACATATTAACACAACAGAGAATTAAAACAGGATTAATATAAAATATTATAAAAGCATAACAAACAGAAATTAAAACATGGGATTGCACAACATAAGAAATAATTTAAATATTTTGAAAAGTTATGATATTATGTAAAGTAAAAAGGGAGTAAGTAGTAGTAAGAGCAAGATGAGGAAGGGAGGAAGCATGGAAAGAGTTAGAAAGGGAGTAAGTAGTAGTAAGAATGAGATGACGAAGGAAGGAAGCATGGCAAGCGTTGGTAAGGGAGTAAGTAGTAGTAAGAGTGAGATGAGGAAGGAAGCATGGCAAGTGTTAGTAAGGGAAGAAGTAGAAGTAAGAGCAAGATGAGGAAGGAAGGAAGCATGGCAAGTGTTGGTAAGGGAGTAAGTAGTAGTAAGAGTGAGATGAGGAAGGAAGCATGGCAAGTGTTAGTAAGGGAGGAAGTAGAAGTAAGAGCAAGATGAGGAAGGAAGCATGGCAAGTGTTGGTAAGGGAGTAAGTAGTAGTAAGAGTGAGATGAGGAAGGAAGGAAACATGGCAAGTGTTGGTAAGGGAGTAAGTAGTAGTAAGAGTGAGATGAGGAAGGAAGCATGGCAAGTGTTAGTAAGGGAATAAGTAGTAGTAAGAGCGAGATGAGGAAGGAAGGAAGCATGGCACATGTTGGTAAGGGAATACATAGTAGTAAGAGTAAGATGAGGAAGGAAGCATGGCAAGTGTTAGTAAGGGAGTAAGTAATAGTAAGAGCAAGATGAGGAAGGAAGGAAGCATGGCAAGTGTTAGTAAGGGAGGAAGTAGAAGTAAGAGTGAGATGAGGAAGGAAGGAAGCTTGGCACGTGTTAGTAAGGGAGTATGTAGTAGTAAGAGTGAGATGAGGAAGGAAGCATGGCAAGTGTTAGTAGTGGAGTAAGTAGTAGTAAGAGTGACATGAGGAAAGAAGGAAGCATGCCAAGTGTTAGTAAGGGAATAAGTAGTAGTAAGAGTGAGATGAGGAAGGAAGGAAGCATGGCAAGTGTTAGTAAGGGAGTAAGTAGTAGTAAGAGTGAGATGAGGAAGGAAGGAAGCATGGCAAGTGTTATTAAGGGAGTAAGTAGTAGTAAGAGTGAGATAAGGAAGGAAGAAAGCATGGCAAGTGTTAGTAAGGGAGTAAGTATTAATAAGAGTGAGATGAAGAAGGAAGCATGGCAAGTGTTAGTAAGGAAGTAAGTAGTAGTAAGAGTGAGATGAGGAAGGAAGCATGGCAAGTGTTAGTAAGGGAAGAAGTAGAAGTAAGAGCAAGATGAGGAAGGAAGCATGGCAAGTGTTGGTAAGGGAGTAAGCAGTAGTAAGAGTGAGATGAGGAAGGAAGGAAACATGGCAAGTGTTGGTAAGGGAGTAAGTAGTAGTAAGAGTGAGATGAGGAAGGAAGCATGGCAAGTGTTAGTAAGGGAATAAGTAGTAGTAAGAGCGAGATGAGGAAGGAAGGAAGCATGGCACGTGTTGGTAAGAGAATACATAGTAGTAAGAGTGAGATGAGGAAGGAAGCATGGCAAGTGTTAGTAAGGGAGTAAGTAATAGGAAGAGCAAGATGAGGAAGGAAGGAAGCCTGGCAAGTGTTAGTAAGGGAGGAAGTAGAAGTAAGAGTGAGATGAGGAAGGAAGGAAGCTTGGCACGTGTTAGTAAGGGAGTAAGTAGTAGTAAGAGTGAGATGAGGAAGGAAGCATGGCAAGTGTTAGTAATGGAGTAAGTAGTAGTAAGAGTGACATGAGGAAAGAAGGAAGCATGCCAAGTGTTAGTAAGGGAATAAGTAGTAGTAAGAGTGAGATGAGGAAGGAAGGAAGCATGGTAAGTGTTAGTAAGGGAGTAAGTAGTAGTAAGAGTGAGATGAGGAAGGAAGGAAGCATGGCAAGTGTTATTAAGGGAGTAAGTAGTAGTAAGAGTGAGATAAGGAAGGAAGAAAGCATGGCAAGTGTTAGTAAGGGAGTAAGTATTAATAAGAGTGAGATGAAGAAGGAAGCATGGCAAGTGTTAGTAAAGGGAGTAAGTAGTAGTAAGAGTGACATGAGGAAAGAAGGAAGCATGCCAAGTGTTAGTAAGGGAGTAAGTAGTAGTAAGAGTGAGATGAGGAAGGAAGGAAGCATGGCAAGTGTTAGTAAGGGAGTAAGTAGTAGTAAGAGTGAGATGAGGAAGGAAGCATGGCAAGTGTTAGTAATGGAGTAAGTAGTAGTAAGAGTGACATGAGGAAAGAAGAAAGCATGCCAAGTGTTAGTAAGGGAGTAAGTAGTATTAAGAATGAGATGAGGAAGGAAGGAAGCATGGCAAGTGTTAGTAAAGAAGTAAGTATTAGTAAGAGCGAGATGAGGAAGGAAGCATGGCAAGTGTTAGTAAGGGAGTAAGTAGTAGTAAGAGTGACATGAGGAAAGAAGGAAGCATGCCAAGTGTTAGTAAGGGAGTAAGTAGTAGTAAGAGTGAGATGAGGAAGGAAGGAAGCCTGGCAAGTGTTAGTAAGGGAGTAAGTAGTAGTAAGAGTGAGATGAGGAAGGAAGGAAGCATGGCAAGTGTTAGTAAGGGAGTAAGTAGTAGTAAGAGCGAGATGAGGAAGGAAGGAAGCATGGCACGTGTTGGTAAGGGAATAAGTAGTAGTAAGAGTGAGATGAGGAAGGAGGGAAGCATGGCAAGTGTTATTAAGGGATTAAGTAGTAGTAAGAGTGACATGAGGAAGAAAGGAAGCATGGCAAGTGTTAATAAGTAAGCAGTTGTAGGAGAGAGAAAGAAGGAGAACAAGGTAGAGCTGGAGTTAAGTGGAAGTTTGGGAGAGAAAAATAGAGAGAAATGGGGATAGATGGAAGGAGGTAAGGAGGGGTGAAAGCAGGAACATTCCCAAGTAGAAGAGAGATAGGAATGGAGCAATGTCTTAAAAGAACAGAGGTTCTGGGTAGTTCATATATGGGGAGGAAGAGAGTTCCATTTTCATACAAGGGAAAATGAAAGTAGACATTGCCCAGGAGTATGTAAGGGTTTGTACACTTTGAGTAGATTCTGATTATTGGACCTGAGAGTTCAAATGTGGAGATGCAGAGTAAGGAAGAAGGAGAAGGAGGGGCAGACAGATGGCTTAAAAATTAGTTTATGGGTGGTAGTGAGCTGAATGTAAGACAAATAATTGGGGAGTTTCAGCCAGTTCAAGGATTTCGAGGCATTGTAATGGTGGGAGGAGGATTTGGAGCTGGTAAAAAACTTGGAGATCTTATTGTAGCAGAATGCCAGTTTAAATTTAAGGGTGACTTGTAGATTGGTAAGGAGAGGGGCTCCATACATGAGAGAGGGAAGGAGGTATGAGGTAGAGAGGGTAAGCTTGGTTGAAGAAGTAAGGTAGCAATTATGGCGGTAAAGCATTCCAAGCTTCTGGTAAGTTTTTTGATGATAACTTGAAGGTGAGTGTCAAACTTTAGTTGTTCATTGATAATAGCATCCAGAAGCTTAGTATGGGGGACTATTTGGATATGACTCATGTTTTGGTGTACTATAGAGAAGGAGTTCTTGTCTAAGTTGCTGTTTTTAGATGGGGTAAAGATTATGATTTTGGTTTTAGATGCATTTAGAGCAAGGTGATTGCTTAGCATCCATGTCTCAGTGTATTTAAAGGCAAGCTGTGTTTTGGGGAGAGATTCAGTGGAGCAGATGATAGTAGAGTAATTTGAGTACTGGACAAGCTTAGCATTTGAGATACTATGATGAAAGTCATTAATGAAGATGTTAAATAGTAAAGAACACAGGACAGAACCTTGGGGACCACCTGTCAGAGTGTTGAGAAAGAGACAGGTAGAATTAATCCACTTGACCAGCTGCTGTCTATTTGTGAGGTAACTGGAAAACCAATTGAGGGAAGAGGAGGAAAGATTGAGTTGAGATAGCTTGGACAAAAGTAGGCTATAGGAAATGGTATCAAAGGCCTTGGATAGGTCTAGGAGAAGGGTATATACAATGTTGCCAGAGTCACATGCATGGTTGATAATATCAAGGAAGGATAGAAGGGCAGTGGTGGTACTATGTCTGGGTCTGAATCTGTGTTGTGTTGGGTCAAAAGGTGGTTGTCTAACAGGTAGGGTGAAGTTGCAGGTGAATACATTTTTCAAGTATTTTGGAGATAGGGGAGAGAATGGCTATGGGGCATAAATTGGAGATGTCAGTGTTATTGCTTCTTTTGTGTAAGGGAATGATATGGGCCTTTTTCCAGAGGAGGGGACTCTTGAATGTAGCGATTAATTAGGATGCAGATAAGGAAAGCTATGCCATCAGCAGCTAGCTTGAGGAAGGTAGTTGGTAAGTTGTCAGGGGCATTAGAGCAGGGTTTTAAGCACTGGAGAAATTTTTTATAGTGTTGACAAGAATGGGTTTATGGAAGAAGGGAGGGAGTGGCTGGCAGTTCAATGTTGAAGGTGGAGAGAGGAAGGTGAGCTGCGGATGAAGGCAGGGAGGTGATCACTTAGGCAATCAGGCAAGGTGCCACTATCAGATATATTATTGGGATTAGAAACTAGTATCCAGTCCAGAATACTGCCTGAAGAGTTATCTCTGTTGGGTCTGGTAGGAGAGTTAACTAACTGAGAGAAATTGTAAAAGTTAATATTCTGGGAGGCTATGGTTGAGTGACTAGAGGTCCAGTTGATGTTAACGTCCCATAGGGTAATTGTTCCCTTACTTATATTAGAAGAGAACCAAGAGAGGATATCTTCAAGGATGGGTATGTTGTTTCCGGGTAAAATATATTGGGCAGCTATAGCTAAGTGTTCATTATTCCTGTATTCACTGCATGTGTGTTATAATCTGACACCAGTCAACTGTTACATATTAACTAATAAATAATGCAGCAATAAATTTCAGAAATAAATGTAGTGCAATACCCAGATTAAGGTTCAAGCCTGTATTCTGCTCATTTTGTCTGAAATGAGGCTGTATATTCCACTCAGTCAATGAACATGGTATATGGGTAAGTTAACAGTCTTGGACAGCTATCCACGTGTCTAAATGCCAGATTTTAAGAAACATTATCAATAAAGTTTAAAATAAGATTGTGCTTTGATAAGCAATCTTTGCAAATAAGTGTTCACTATTCCTGTATTCACTGCACGTGTATTCTAATCTGATACCAGTCAACTGTTACATATTAACTAATAAATAACGTAGCAGCAAATTTCAGAAATAAATGTAGTGCAATGCCCAGATTAAGTGTCAAGCTTCAGTTTTGATAATTTCCCCTGAAAAATGCTGTAGATAGCACTCAGTAAATGAATGGGATATATAGTTAGGTGAACAGACATCCTACACAGCCCTACATGTGTGTAACTGCCATATTTCATCTGACATTAAGCATTACAATGTAAAAGGCGATGATGCTTTGATAACTAATGTTTTCAAATAAAGTGCTCATTATTCATGTGGTCACTACATTTGGTTTCCACTCTGATAACATACACAGCTCTGCATGTGTGCAAATGTACTAATTTCACACAAAATGTTGCAATAAAGGTCTTAAAGGAGATGGTTTTGAGAATTCATTATATTCAAATAAAGTGCACATTATTCCTGTAGTCACTGCTTGTGAGTTCTAATCCCATGGCAGCCCACTGTGAAATGACCCGCTGTCTAGTGTAATTAGTGTACACAAACTCAACTGTCACAATTTTTGCAGAATGTAATCTCTACTGCCCCATATGTCTGGTCCTTGATTAGCAGATATACGGCATTACTTGGAATGCAACTTATTGGCAAATCCATTATCAGAGCACCTTGCTACTAATGTATGAGCACACTATGTAAAAATGCTCTCTGTAGTTGTGCCTTTGTACCACCCTTTGGTAGGGCTTGGTCCATAATGTCCCATGCTAACAAGTTGAGAGTTATGTACATGCAACATCATCTATATAATATTTGCAGTGACTGTACTCACAACTGAAATCTTAGATATGTACAAGTATGTAGTAGTAGTCTGTGTAGTAATATTACCTGCAAAGTTACTAATTTTTTTCCTCACCCCCCCACCTCTCCTCTTCTTTTCTTTATTAGTTATATTTATTATTATGATTTGATATTAATATATTTTTTGTAACTACCTCTTATGTTGGCCTTATATATAATTTCATATTGCTTTTCTGTTGATATATTTTCATTTACGCTATTTACTGTTGTGTTCCTCATTATATTCCTTTCTGTTTCTTTCGATTAATCATTATTATCTTATACTATGTTAATACTAAAATTTGTTTGGTTATGTTTATTTTTACCTTATATTTATATTTAATTTACTACAGTGCAACAATGTAGGCTGCTTCCAGGCGATCCACCTACCTTGGCTCCCCCGGCCATAGCACAGGGGCCCAGCATGTCTTGGCCACAGCCTGGTGGCACCCCCACTGCTGCCTTTGCACAACCTGGGCCGTTGGGTAGTTCTGCCCCACATGCTGAGGTTGGGACCCTCTGGGAGTGGAAGTGGGGTATGTGATTATGGCACCCATGATGAACTGTCAGGCATGGTGCATGGGCTGCTGTGCCAAACCCTCAGTGCACTCCTACACTGGATGGAGAGCATGCTGTCCATCCTGGTGGGGCAGCTCACCCCGTATGCTGGCATCAACCACTGCCTCCACAGAACCAATGAAGGTACAGTGCTGACAGTCGCATGGGTGAGGACTTCAGTCACATTCCTAGCGTGTCTGATGTCCATGTGAGTGGGATTCCACAACACCCTCCTCAAACAAGGTGCCCACCCCCCTCTTGGGTCACACATCAGCCATGTCTTCTGTCTTGTCTGCAAAAGCTGCCTTACCTTCTCAACTTACCCCCCCACACATACCTATGTCCCTTACCCAACATTCTACTCTGAGCTTAAAAAAAAAAATGGGCAACTGTCCTGCCCCCCCCAAAAAATCATCCCATACATAGTTATCCATTTCACACATTTGTCCACTGGACACACTCAATTTAGTCCAATTGGCTTGATAATGCATTTATGTTATCCTCACCCCTCTCTCTGGGGGTGACAATCCAAATTCAGCTAAAAAACCTGATAAAGTGCACAGCTGTTGCTGTACAAGAAATGGATAGCTATGGTTCTTTCCTACACCCTTCCTGCACATACCTACATGCCTTTCACTATGCTTTTCCCCCTGCTTGCACTCCATTTCAACAATGTCCTATCTCCTCATTTTTCATTTTTTTAAAGATTTTTTGCATGATTCTCAGCATCGCTAAACTCAGCTAAATAGCATTATATTGATATATGTTTGTGAGAAAATATTAATCATGTTCAAAAAGTACACCTGCATCCTATTTCAAACTCAGGATCATCATACCTGCAAACCCATGCATCAAGCTGCCAAGCTACACAGCTATTAATTAACACAGCAGGTTTTAAGCAAAACATAATAACTGCCATCTTCCTATCACTGAGTGCATTTAAGCAATGATGTGCATCATGACGGGCAAATTGATAAAACAGTAATAGAAAAATAGGAATGTAACTTGAACGCTGGTATAGGAATACAGCACTATAAATCCAAACACATAATAATGGATGTAAGTGAGGTCTGTAACAGCAGGTAACTCTGCACCTCTATCTGCAACAGTTAAAAATACTCCTGCTAAAACTGTAATGGAAAAATAAGTGTTTAACTGGGACTGTGGTGGAGAAATACATTCCTATAAAGCCATGCTTATACTAATGGATGTAAATGAGGTTTGTAACAGCATGTAAGTGTGCAAGTATGTATTGAGAAATACATCAGCAGTGGCACAGACTCAGTACCGCTGTCTGTTAAATGCTTTGAAAACATTATTTTTTGGTTCACCTGGTCCTGTGTTCAAGTCCAGTGGTGCCTAGCATGTCAAATACATGTATGTGTACATTACCATTGTGAATTCTGATATGAATGACTGCCTCATGACTTATTTATCCACCCAAAGCATTTCAGATGGACTGTCTGCTTTTCAATGATGAAAATCAAAGGCCTGCAGATAGGAACACAGTTAACATATTCCTATTACAACACTAGAAAGTACATAGAGTTCAGATCATGCATTGCTATGCATTCACAGAGGATTTTATGGTATGTAATTCAAAGGAGGCCCAGTAATAGCAGACTGCAGCACACAGTCATTTGCTATTGATATTACAGACTGACACAGCTGCACAAGTAACATACACATATGGAGGGCATGCTAGTAACAAAGGCTGCCAGCACACACATTTCAGAAGACTAACATAACACATAGCTTGGCAGTTGTCCAAATGGTTGACATAATGGTAAATGTACCACCTACATTGTTCAAGGATGCAACAGACATGTTCCCTTTTACTCTGTTAATGATACCTATGGCTAACATGCTCACCTTAAACACATACATCAGTTTCTTGTGGCAGCGATTCCCTCAGTCAGGCTCCAGCTGTACACCAAGGCTGCCACTGGTCACACCATTACTCATAAGTGTTGTTGTCCTCCACATTCTGCAGCCTCTATCACTATGCTTATTGCCTGCAGCAGCAGCTAGAACCTGTAGCACTACATTTTTATGTAATAAGTATCTACTGCAAATATGCCCTCTGTGCTGATGTAGTATATCTACCCCAGTATTTCAATCCCATCATATAAGAAAGAGGATGGATTCTACATTAAGGCCTTACATCTATTGCAGTAGTTGCATGGGATTGCCTGATTACACTGCAAATCACCTGTGTATTCTTCAGTTAGCATTCCTGAAACACATATTGTTTCAAAGGAAATCACCTGCTAAAGAGAACCATCTTAAAAAGGCAAACTCCTAGGTAGGGAAACTATTGTGTATGACAGTTATTTTCTATGGTGAACTCATTGTCACAACACATATATATCTGTATATTTCAAAAGAGGAGTATTGTACTCCATTGGGTATGTTACCATTTTGTTTTCAACATAATATATATGTTTTAATATAATTAGGGGGAATGGGGATTATACCAGTAAGCCTTTCTTAGAACTGTACAGGTGACATGCCATTGATCTGCAGCTGTGTAACACCTACAGAGGATGTAGACTACAACACAGGTTTAATGCTGTCTGTTAACTAGGGACACGTATCTCCTAGATGCTGCCTTTGTTTGCAGTTGTAATACTACACAGGTATTTTCTGGCATAGTACTATATACATATGTTTTCAAGGGCTTTCCAGCTATGGGCCACATTACAAGTGGACTCCTATGTTGGGTGTCTGATCATATGTGAGTATCGGTCATGGCACAAGCAGGTGTAAATCACTATTACCACTATCTTAGCTGTTTCCACACCCTTTGTATGATTGTTACACTGTTGCATATGAGATGTGTAATCAAGTGAGGAATATTGATAGCCTTCCTTAATTGCTGTATCTGTAGATACTCTACACGCACATATGTAATCCTGACATGTGTTCTTATTATTTTGTATTTCAGGTGATAACATGCATGCCAGACATTGCCCACTTTTCACTGAGGTGGAAAACAACCTCATAATTGCAGCATTAAGACAACACTGCCGAGTCCTGCTGTTGAGGGAGGGCAAACAGGCGAGAGTGACAAGCCTTGTGGGGTGAACTGGTACATAACATAAATGCTGTGGACAATCAGAATTGCACATATGAGCAGGTGTGACACCACGGCATAGACATGATCCACATGGCATGCAGATAGGCAGTGGATGTGGCCAGAGATCATCAGGTCAATGGTGGTGTGCCTGTAGCAGAATAACCTCTGCTAGCTACTGAGGAATTCTTGGTAAACCTTGCAAAACAGGGCATTGTCAGGCTTCCATTACACCATATGTTGTGGATGTGGGTGCCACCATTTCCAGCCAAGAAGAGCATTCAGGTATGTTTAGTTGAATCAGCATTGGAATACTGTAGCATTTACCAAGTTAGGGTGTACTTAGTTTTACATAGGTGTCATGTGTTTTATGGACTGGGAGGAGCTAGGTTACCTGCAGTTTTAAGCTCATGCAGAGTTTGTGGCCCACATACCTGTTAATATAGCAGCTAATTTAAATAGAGGATAATTGGACATAGTACCAGTTTTATACTGTAACATATGGTGCTGTTTACATTACCTCTCCCTGAAATAGTTTTCAGGACTGGCAGGAATAGAAAGAGGCCATGCCTCTGCTGCTGGTAAGCATAAAATATTTTTGTCACAAATGTAGATTTTCTTAAAGGTATTAGCCAAAGTGTCATCCCAGGCCTGCAGGCTGGATTTATGTACTGTTTGCATGACTGAGAAATATAGATATATGTTCTGACTGTACACACTTTAGGGTCATACCTAGGCCTTGTAGGTGTGACTGATTGCTTTCACAGTATTGACAGGACTTTTCAGATACCATACCTGTAAACTTTCCAGAGTTCTTAACATAATTTATGTATTGCTCATGAGAGTCCAGTTTAAAGAGCTGTTAGTTTGAAACCTTACCAATTTGGCTTAGATATTAATGACCACATGTTCTACTATCTTGGATTGTGGGTTGTACAAGTCTGTAACAGCAACAGCAGTGTATATAGTTTAACATATATTGAATCATAGGACTGCAATCATAGTAATGCAGGTATTAATGTGATGCTTTACCCTTTATATCACAGGTGACCTGGGAAGTTGGTATTTGTCCCCTTCACAACCTGAAATTAGTGTCTCTTCAGACTCTGATGATGATGGTGGTCAAAGTGAGCCATAGCTGGGGGCTGCAGGGGCTGCATCTGTTACAGAGGTTTGCAACCCTCATCCACCCTCATTATTACTGTACAGTCAGTATGCCTAAACATACCTGTCCCCTGAGGCCACAGATATTGGATAGTCAGATGGTGGGAACATTAAACAGAGAAGTGTGGCTACTGTGGCTTCACTGAGTGTCAGCACTGACAATAGCCAAACAGTTGGTGAGGTTCCACACAGGTGGATTGATAAGGGTGCTCGTAGGTTGTCTGCTGTCCCTCCACCACCTGTTGCAGGTATCTCATCATGTCTCACTCAGCATATGTTTAGGGGCATCATGGAAGCACAGGCAGATTTTGAAAGGAACTCCAGAAGAATGCTCAGGTTTGGATGCAGCACATTCTGATATCTGTAACTGCCTCCACAGCATTACTGATACCCTGGATTGGTTGACTGATGCAGTGGAAAGACATTGGTCTGAGAGAATGCACACTATCTGCCTTAGAACGCACATTGTCTGTGATGGAACGTCTGGTTGGAGTTGACCATCAGGCTCATGGACGTAGGTCAACAAGTACATCTGCTGAGAGTTCATGTAGCTGTGCACAATCATGCTCCTGTAGTGGCAGTACATCCATGACTCCAGAGGTGAGCATGCTGTCCACACCAAGACATGGCAGGCCATGGGCTTGTGGTCCTAGGCAGTCCTGTGGAGAACACAGTGTCAGCAGACAGCAGTTACTGTTAGGTAGTAGCCCAGCATCTGACCTTGGGCATGGAGGTGCCAGTGCAACTTCTGGCAGAGCCAGTTCACATGTTTGGGGGCAGAGATGATGACCTGTCAGCTCTACCATGAATGTCTCAGAGCTGTCCAACGTACATTCATATATGGCTAGCACTGAGCTTGACAGTGTTCATGCAGACACTCACACACCACTGTCACACTCTAGTCACCTACAGACACACACACTACATTTACATGATCCATTTTCCCTGCTCCTCTTTTTGCCTTACGCACACACTTGCCAACCTATTGGGTCAGCCTAGGCCTCCTGCACCCCTATACACCAACCTTGATGATACCTGTGCCATATCCCTGTTATCATTGTCATCAATGCAGGGAAATGAAGCTACGTGTCTGATGTATAAGTTGACTGTCTAAATTAATATGTAGTTCATCCATTGTTGCGTTTGACATCCTACTTGCACTGGTCAGTTGCACAGTTTGAATGTTGCCATTTGTAATGTGTAAACCACATTATGTTGTGTACGTTACGTTGGATGCTGTTGTAATGGCTGTGTAGTCACACAATGAAATATGTCTCATGGCACTGTTTATGTTTCACTTTCAAGATTGTGTAGGACACACCAGTGGGTTCACATCTACAATAAACCCATCAACATTTGAGCACAGGATGGAATGACAGCACAGAAGAAAAATGTCATCAGAAAGGTAAAACAATATAGTTGCATGGCTCCATGGGTTCATATGTGTATAATAGGCTAACAAAAATAAGGGCATATTTCATACTAGCCATGCATCTCTAAAGTCTGACAAGGTCTGAACCCTTGATAAGTGTAAACAGGGTTTTGGGAGATGACACATGGACAAGCTGGGCTGTGTGAGGTGAACCATCCATGGTTTCCCTGTGGTCCATTAGAGGCATTTGTCCTAAAACAGATATAATTGTCATGTTCCCCATCCTGCTGTGTAACTTGCACATGATTTGCATTAGGGAGGAAATGCGCTTCACATGCATTGGGAGTCTGTTACATATTGGGTGTAGTGTCTGGGCTACATGTCTGTCTGTCCACCATGTCCTGTTTATACCACAGTCAAGGTGTAGGTGTGTAGGAGAGGTAGTTCTTGTGCTAGTTCTTTCTTGGATAAGCAGGGGGTACACAGTGGGATCTGACACCTCCATGCATGTCAGGTGTACACCTCCCCTCCAAAGCATGTCGGAGACAGAATATACAGTTATGAGCATGATGTAGTCTGCATAGGACATGTTATGTACACTGTGTATTGGTTTACTGTGGAGCCTCTGTGGATGTGACATTTGTAGATCTGCCTGGTTAGTTAATACCAAAGGCGGAATTGCACTCAATGGTAGGTGTGATGAATGCCGAATACAGTGAAACAATGACTGTCTTGGATTTACATGCCATACCTTTATTTATAGATTGTGTTACATAGAATACATCCCCAAATATTACCAACCTGTGACAGTCAGAGGCTAGATTACTATGTGTCCACAACTCCCTGACTACTGTGTCAGCTGTTGGAGATGTGTGGTCAATATGTTAGTTACCAGGGTTGGATGACTTCCCAAGGGATAGTATTGTGCATTCTTTGGCATTTTCTGTTAGTCCATGACTCCAGCAGCAACTGAATGCCTGTGTCAGTTCATCTTGGATAACTGTTGAGTCAGTATGGGATTCAATGACAGCTCCTAATTTACAATATTCTGCAGATTTAGTCAGTTAGAGGCCAATGACAGTGGATGTGACTGCAGATAAGTAAATGCCTAGAAGGAACACATCCTACCCTAACCAAACCCACATTACCCATAGCTACATGTGTAGAGGTCTTTACCAGACATATAAGTAAACACCAGACACCTCAGAAACCCAAATGCAAGCTCGCTACACATAATCATACCTCTGCAGAACACAGTACACATAATAGCTCACACACTACTGTGTCAATGGTGAAACACCTAAAGCAAAACACACAATCAAACATATTACTCATGGGTGATTATATCATGAGACACATTGATGTGCCTGTCACCAGGCTACATAAGGGAAAGGTCACATTCAGCTTTCTGTGAGGTGCCAGAGTACACCATATCACACATATGCATTGAAGTCTGTCAACATCAGGTACTGTTATGACTATGTCCTAGTTCCTGTTGGTGTGTACAACTTAAGACATACCTCTGTGGACTGTATGCAGAGACTATGTGTCTCAGGCAGGTATGCCCTTGGCTTTGACCTACATTTTACTGTCACCTAGGATGATGGGGCCATACAAATGGAAAATGATTGTTGTCAATAATTGTCATAGTGTGTGGTGTCAAAGTAAGGGGATCCACTATTTGTCAGCCTGGGATTACCTACTCAACAGACCTCAATCTTTTGCCAGAGATGGCCTTCATCTGTTTCCCCTGGGATTTTGGCAACTGACCAAGGCTATTGCCACTCCCATAGAGTGCCTTTTAGGTGGTGTCACAAGGAAAAACTTTCCAATAAGAAAGCGCCATCTGCAAACAACATCACAGTTATGCTGCTAAATGCTAGGAATGTCACCACTAAACTCAACTCAGTGGAAGCTGTCCCCACCTTGGAAGATGCCGAGGTTTGTGCAGTCACAGACACCTGAGTAAAGGCTGTGGAGAGCACCACAGCCATACCAGGCTACACCTCCTTCCACACGTTCAGACCTGAAATGTAAAGCGTGCAAAGTAATGGAGGTAGTGTATCCAGATTGGTTAGACAGTATTATTCCCTGGAGAAACTGAAGTTGCTGTTGACTGCATGTAACACACCAATTCAAGGCATTGCCATATACAGCAGCAACTCCATTTATTTATTTCCATTTACTGACTGGGAGAGTCCGACTGCATTTATAAAGGCCAATTTTCAGTGGAGGCCTGGGGAGAAATGCTCCGCAAAATACACTGTAAACATAGCAAATCAATATTTGAATACATAGTGTATACAGGACAAAAAATACATGAAGACATACCTAGGCAGAAGTTAATATAAAACACTGTAAATAGAAAATAAACAATTATAACAAATGAGAGTAGTTTAACACAGTGAGAATTAATAAACTTTAACTGAACAGAAAAATAATAAGACCAAAGAGAAGTAATACACTTTGAAGGTAAGGAAATGCAATAGATTGACAGGTAAAAGACTGTGACAAGGCAGCAGAGGGATAGAAGAAGGAGGATAAGGGATGGGGAAGGTTAGGTGATAGAGACATTTAGTAGAGGGGGGAGAGCTAGGTAATGGGTATGTCTAGAACTGCTAATCAGGTTTAGTACTGGAGCAAAGTCAAGTGTTATTAAGGTGTTCTTTAAGCAGTTTGAGCCATAAATATACTTGTAATAATTACAATATACTCAATTACAGTAGCATTGCACTTACAACAGAGCACTTCAGTTTATTATCTAAAGGACATAATTCATACCACAGAAGAAAGGAGACTTAACTAAGGCAATATTGACCTTAAGTTGTTTGCAAGGAAAATTAACTTAAATTTGTTATTTTCCACTAATTTGCAAAAGCATAATAATGAGGATATCAGAAAGAAAAGTGTGTACAATCCACCTCTACACCCTCAACTTAAAAAAAAATTAAGGCAGTGGTGGAAAAAGAATTAAGAAAAGCCTTTCCTAAAGAAAAATATATCTTCAATCTAGCAATGACAGAAAAGAAAGTGCTACATGAAATAAAAAAGAATGATAAAATCAGGGTTATGAGCGCAGGCAAAGGTGGAGGGGCAGTCATTATGGGGGCAATATTATATGAGGGTAAAACGAATGACATATTTGAAAATGCTAGTAAATACATAAGGGTGTCTAAGAATGAAATAAATATATCCTATCAAAAGATAGATACGGCATTAAGTGAAATGCTAATAGAAGGATTGATAAACTATGACACATAATTATATAAAGCAAAGCAAATTTGTATTTGGGATGGTAAAAGAGAACTGATTCCTTTATTTATTGGTAGGATTACTGAAACAACTGACTTTTTAGAGTTTACATACAGCATAGGGGACACCCAGATTAACTATCTAGACATCATGCTTATTAAAGACAAAATCAATAAAAGATTTAAAAGCTGTATTTACAGAAAACCAACTTATTCTAACTCTCTTTTACACTTCTCAAGTAACCATCCCTACCATCAAAAGAGAGCTGTCATAAAAGAGCAGATTGTAAGAGCTGCACGTATGGTGACAGATGCCCAAGACTTCATTGTTGAGTGTAATAATCTCACTCACATGTTTGAATCCAGGGGCTATCCGCCAACTTTGATATCAAATGTAGTAGCAGAAGTATCTCACAAACGTGATGTGGGTCACTTTTTTCCACTACTTTCAGGTCAAGCTAACAATACTACAGCTTCCATTCATGAACAGACAACATCCCAGGTAGACTCAATAGGTAATATAAATACTGAGGTCTGCAAGTTTAGTACAAGTTTCTTACACACTTATTCACTAGATTCTCACAAGATTAGGGAAATAGTTAACAAAAACTAGGACATTATTAAGAATGACAGGATCCTTTGCACACTTTTAGGAGATAGTCCTAGGATTACTTACAGAAGAGGGGATAACATGAAAACAATTTTAGAGAGGGCAAAGCTGAATGCTAGTTCGAATAGACCACATGGGATGTTTAAGTGCGGATCTTGCACACAATGTAAATACATCAAAGTTGTGAACTATTTCAGTATCAATGGCAAGGAATATAAAGTGAATGGGCACTATAATTGTGAGTCTAAATCTATTATTTACGTTGCTCTATGTAACCATTGCAAAGCATTTTATATCGGTAAGACCGAGAGAAAGTTAAAAAACAGAATATATGAACATCAATATGCTATTGCAAAGAAAGATGCCACTAATGCCTTAGCTAGGCATTGCATGGAACATAGCGGGCATTCTTTCAATTACACAGTCTTGCAACAAAGGGAGGTGGATATAAGAGGAGGCCCATGGCAAATACGTTTAGAAATTGATGAGCTGCTATGGCAGATCCGCACAAGAGCCCATCTTTTTCCTGGTATCAATGAGGCGCTCTCAATTAAATGCGTGTTAAAATGGCTATCCTATAATAGGTAGATATATAAAATTTACAGACGAAACTTTAAAGAATACTAATTTTTTTTATTTTTTTCAATTATATTATTAGTTGTGGTTATATATATTTAATGGCCCGTACATAGATTCTTTACTTATAGGATTTTATTATTGGACATCTTTATCGGCATTATTACAATAGTAGTAATTAATATTGCCAAAAAACGCATTTTTCAGCACTTTAAAGGTTGGTCTTAACTATTGTTTTCCTTCATTTTCCATTCTGTCTTGTCCAACCCATGACAGGATAATAATATCCTAGATTATGACATCAATAGTTTGCAACTACTTATTGCTTACTAGACGCTGACAGCTGTATGTGGAGAATATACACTGAATCTACCCGTCTGGTGGATGTTTCATGCACACATTTTACATTTATCAGCATTATCAGATGAATCATCATTTATAATTCTATTAGATTGAAAGTACTGATGCATGAGCACTTATGATCGTGCACGCTGGGAAGTAGTGTGTTTAATACAAGTGTCAGCATAACTTAGAATTTTCAAACACTTCTAAATGCATTTCAAATGTTTTTTTTTATATTTCATCTTGATTTAGATGTTTCAATAGATGTGTTTGAATATTTCACAATACACACAGCGTGTGCGTTTTAAGTCATGACAATGTTTAGTATTGCAGTATTTAAACCGCAACTTATATATTTGTCTCTTACTGCTTTAAGGTTTCCATGGGTTTTAATACATTGCAGAATGCTTGTTTTTATGATTGGTTCTTGTAACTTTGATTTTAGTATTTAAGTACTATTGCAGTGTCATTCCGCTGTTTGTCTGAAGAAGGCGAGTTATCTAACTCGCCGAAAGCGCTAACTTTCATTGGAATATTAAACTTGAGTTTTTATCAGCCTTCTCTTATCGTGTTTTGGTCCGCCTTTTAACAGTTTATCGTTTTGTGACATAATTATATGAGAAATGACAGACCAAAAGTTTCCTCTAGCTTTGGAATACCCAACGTACATAAAAATGAAATGAATCCACCTTTAAGACCTGCAGTGGTTGCAGATGATTCAAAAACAGTTTCTATAGCTAAGTACTTAGACAACAAGTTAAGAAGTTATAAATGAATGAAAGTGTGATACTAAAGGATCATGGGATTTTTTTAAGGAGTGTTAAAAAAGAAATATACGCAGAAAACTATCTTTGTCACAATAGATATAATGGACTTATTTACAAACATTCCACATGATAAAGGTACGGAATTTTTTGAGAAGGCTTTATTACAAGACAAAAAAATTACAGCACAATGATTTTCTTGTCTGTCTTAATTTGATTGAATTAGTCTAAAAAACAACTATGTTTATTTTGGTTGAGAATTTTTTCAACAAGTACAGGGAGCTGCCATGGGGGCTACATGTGCCCCCACATATGCTAATATAGTATTAGCAACATGGGAAGAAAAGTTTATTCATCAGAGTATACAAAATGTTGGGTACTGTATAAAAGATACCTTGAAGATATATTTATTTTTTGGACAGCTTCAGTTGAAAAGCTCAAAGAATTCATGTGTTAACTTGGCAAGACTAAAGAATTTTTTAAATTTACACATAACTTTTCCCATGATAGATTGAATTATTTTGATGTATCTATTCACAAAACTCAAAGTTTTTTTAAATCCACAATATATAGGAGAGAAAGCTTCTCTAATTCTTATCTCCACTACATAAGTTCATAGGTTCATAGGTTGGTACTAGGCTATCAGCCCTAGGGCCCATACAAGCCTAGCCATAACAATTCCCTGGCTATTTCTTCCCACATTATTTACTTTCCTGGACCCCTGTCTAGCAGGGTGACTGACGTGATCCCTGGGGTGAATTTCCTTTCTCCCATCCAATCGTCAAGGTTCCTCTTGAAGAGGTCCAAAGAGGCACTCTGCTTGACATGTAGGGGCAATCTATTCCAGAGTCTGGGGAGTCTCTGGGTCAGGAATCTATCCCTCCAGCATGTTTTGTTTATTGTGATGACAAGGTTTAGATCCCTGGAGCGTGTAGCTCTGAGAAATTGGGATTTCTTTAAGTGTAGCATGTCCAACAGCTCTGGGTTTGACATGGCCTTGTATGTTAAGCAGAGATCGCCTCTGAGTAGACAATATATACGACGGAGTATAGCTGGAGTTTTTTAAGGCGGTCAGCGTAGGGCATCTGCTTTAGGCCTGTGATTCTTTTAGTGAGGTATTTCTGAGGCCTTTCCAGTCGTTGCAGATGTCTTGAGAGGTACATACCAAATGGGGCGTTGTATTCTATAATGGGTCTAATGAGGGATGAGTACAGTGGGACAATGACCTCCTTTTTTCTGGATGAAAAGCTCTTCGTGATGAGGTGTGCCACATAGAAGGATTTCCTGACTGTTGTGGCGATGTGGTTATCGAAGGTGAGACCACTGTCCACCTGTGTCCATAAGTCTCTTATCACACTTTCTGTGTTTAGTGTACTGCCACCTATATGGTAATTCATGGATACATGTTTTTTCCCAAAGGGGATAACAATACATTTCTTGGCATTGAGCTTGAGCCCATGGCTCTGGCACCAAGTATCTGTTTCTGTAAGGCCCTTTTGTAGAGTATCCACATAATTTGGGGATTCAATAATGGCTCCCAGTTTGCAGTCATCTGCAAACTTTGTTAGCCAGAGTCCCTTAGTGTTGACATGTACTTCAGAGAAGTAGATGCCAAACAAGAGCGGCCCCAGGACTGAACCCTGAGGTACTCCACTTGTCATTTGTCTGGAGCAGGATTTGGAGTCGGCTACTTTTACAGTGTGGGTTCTATCAGTAAGCCATTTAGCAACCCATTGGGCGACATAGGGATTAATGCCCAACTTAGTAAGTTTATCTATGATTCCAGAGTGGAGGATGGTGTCAAAGGCCTTGGCCAGGTCTAGATAGGCTGTGTGGACCACCTTACCCTTGTCCATGGCTCTGGAGACTTATTCAAAGAAGTCAATCAGGTTCAGGAGACAAGATCGGCCCTTCACAAACCCAAACTGGGTGGGGTCCAGTGTGTGAAGGTTGCCAATGTCTTTGTTTATAAGTTCCATGATAATACGCTCCATGGCCTTGCAGATAAGGCTTGTCAGACTGATGGGACAGTAGTTTCCGGGATCCAAGGTGGATCCCCTCTTGTGGATTGGGATAACTGTAGCTCTGTGCCACTCAGTGGGCACGAAACCTGAGGTGAGGCTATGATTAAACATGACACTTAGGTGAGGTGCCAGTTCATATTGTAGTTCATGTAGTACACAGTCTGGGATGTCATCTGGTCCCATGGATGCAGTATTCTTGGCTTTCGAGAGTGCGTTTTGTACCTGTGTGGTCGTTATTACTGGAATTTGGCAATCTTCCGGTATTGAGATGGGCCATTTAGGGGGTGAGAGTGGGGTGAATTTGGCACTGAATCGATCTGCCAGGATATTGGCAATATCCTTCGGATCAGTATATTTAATGCCATTCTGTTTTAGCTCAGAGCAGATCTGAGCATTGCCATTTAGATTCTTGACATAGTTATAGAATGCTTTGTGGTTGTCTTTGGAATCTTTGGCAATTTTATTTTCGTAACTAGCTTTCGAGTATTTTATGAGGCATCTCAGTTTCTTACTGAGGCTTGTAAGGGAGTTTTTTGCATCCTGGGATTTTCCTCTTTTCTGCAAAAGTTTCTTCCTTTTGTTGTAAAGTTTGTTTATAGCAGGGGACCACCAGATTGGCTTCCTTTTTTTGGATGAAAGCATTTTGGTTCTATTTGGGATGGCACGGTTCATGCATGAGTGGATGTGCTCGTACAGTGCCTTAGTGTAGGATTCAGCAGATGAACTTTCAGTTCCCGTCTGCATGGGTGTCATGAAGTTTGTCACTTCTGACTTGAGTAGCATGAAGTTGGCTTTGGAGAAGTTTTTTATGGTGGTTTCTTTAATGGGGGGGTGGGGGTGGGATGTGGATGTTAAGGGTGATTAGCTTATGGTCAGACCTGACTAACGAGGGGGTGACCATAGGTATGGAGCATTGATTTCCCATGTTGGTAATGACCAGGTCTAGGATATTGGAGCCCCTGGTGGGACTATGGATTAGTTGATCCAGGGCGTTGGAATTTCATCAAAACAGAAGCATTATAAATGGACAATATGTTACACCCAGTAGAATGACTTCAATGGATAAATATTTTGATGACAAATGTAATTTTTTGTAAATTCTGTTTAAAGATAGAAGCTACCCCTCTGAAACCTGCATTTTTTATCACCTGGAGCTTTTCTCCCTGGGCCTGTACTGAAAATGGACATATATCCAGCTAGACTAGCCCGGTCAACAAATGTAAAATAAAATAAATAAAATAAAGAAATCAAAAAAGAAGTGTTAGAGGGGAAAACAGAGATTTAAGCAGGGGATGGTTTAGATAAGCAGGGAATGAATCAACAAAAAGAGAATCTTTATAATAGAGCCTTTATAATAGAATTTAATGAAAATGCAAATACTATTAAAAAAAATATTGAAATGGGTGTGAAAGGATTACTGGACTAACAGACATAAGAGAACTGTCTAAGAAACCATTAAAAACAATATTTAGAAAAAAACATTTGAAGGACATATTAGAACAGAAAAAGGATAAGAAAAAAACATCACACAAGTTAAAAGAAAGGAACATTTAAATATGGAGCATGTTCCCAATGTCCATATATTTGGCACAAAGAGGTGGTCCACTTGAAAAGTAGGGATAAAATAACTGAGGGAAAGAGTTTGTTTAATTGTAACACCTCTGGTATAGTGTATTTTGCTCTTTGTGAAAAATCTGAAGCATTTTACATAGGAAAAACAGAACATAAACTTAAAAAAAGAATATATGAACATTACCGGGACATACAATCTAAAAATGAGAACAATGCATGGTACAAACTTACTAAGAATTGTATAAGGGTCAGGTTTTTTGTTTTAATATTAGAAGAAATAAAAAATGACTTAAGGGGAGGGCCATGGGAAACAACTATAGAATACAAGGAATTATGGTGACAAATTACATTAGGAGCCAATGTGTTCCCTGGCCTTAATGATAACATTTCTATAACTCCACTTCTCAAAATGAGAACTGCCAAGTTATAACAGAAAAGTTTATTTGTGGTCATTTTAAAATAAAATTCTAGATGCCGGAGTGATGGATAGCCTTAGATTAGCTTTTTTTTAGATTTTTTGATATTATAAATCTATATTATGTTTAAGAAGTTATAATATTGGAATGAATGTGAATTTTAAGGTCTGTATTAGAACACCGAACATTTAAAATGTCGAGTGTTCTAATATCGACCCATTTTCAGCGAACGCTGAAAATATCGAAAAAGCAGAAAACCAAATTCTTTCCTAGGGAAAGATCTATATGTATATATATATATATATATATATATATATATATATATATATATATATATATATATATATATATACATATATAGAGAGAGAGATAAGGAGGGAGATGAGCAACAGTTATATATGTATCTACACACACACACACACACACACACACACACACACACACACACACACACACACACACACACACACACACACACACATATATATATATATATATATATATATATATATATATATATATATATATATATATTTATATTATAAAAGTCATTGTGCAAGGAGCAACAGATTTGCGCATGGCTTAATTAAGTGTATGAGCATGCCTGCAGCAGCCCCTAGCATTATCACAGTTAAAATTCCCAAGCCTCTACACCAATGGTCCAGAGTATTGAGGGAAAATTGGAATGTAGGATGTATGCATATTTTATACAATTCTGCTTTAGGTCCACCATGTAGGATTGGCAAATTATGATGCAGTTCACCTACCCAGGATATAATTAACATAATTCACAGGCTCTACTTTAGTGTGTGCCATGGCACACAGCATAGCTTATACAAAAGTCAAAAATATTTATTGAAGATATCCAGTTTTAACTGATTGCTGACTACGTCATCGCTGTCACTTGGGTATTCTATCTGTGTGAACACGCGGCTGGCAACAAAAAGTCCTAAAAATAATGAGACACACCCCACTGATGTCATCCACATCCTCTGGGAATATCAACATCATGCAGCAGACTTCAAGACGGGAATAAGTAGACATGTTTTCTCCTTTAAGCAATTCAGGAAAACCACCTCATTTGCGTACATATCTGTGCTGACAGCCTAGATACTACATAGTTCGAAGCTGCGTGAGTTTAGTGACAGCATATATGCACCACTGCATGGACTCCATGTAAAGTCCTACAGTATATTTGTGAAAACCATATTAGAAATGTTATTTTTTTTTATTTCTGTTAAGCATATTTGTGCACTGCAGTACATAGTACAAACATGCTGAAATTATTATTTAAAAAATTACTATTTTACATATTCTCTTCCTTTCTCAGACATCCACAATGCACTTTTTGCACATACATGTCTGTGATCTAACATTTTCTGGGGAGTTATGTCCATATTTGTGGACTTTTACATCCCCTTCTGTCCTTATAGACTTCTGTATGTGGAAAAATTCAGTGTACACTACAGACACTGACATGGTGTCTACACGGATGCCTTTCTGCTTGTTGGATCACTCCACCTGGATCATGGTAATGTGTATAGTGTGTCATGTAAATGTGTACTCCTCTGGTATCATAAAGTATTTAGGTAGGGATTTGAATCCTGCACTTGACAACTATGTATGTATTAGTGTGTGACCTCCTTGGAGAGGTGCAACCTTTGGTTGAGAGGGTGGCCTAATGATTAGGGTGTTTGCCTTGCAACCACAAAATACAGGGTTTGAATCCCACAAGGGATAACTGGCTAGGCTTAAAATGGCTTACAAGGGAAGTTAGCCTAATATGAATCTATGAATTTGCATAAGATTCAATTGCTTATGAGGTAATTTGCATGCCACAGAACTTTCTGTGCTTGCGAGATGCTAAGTGATGCTTACTGAATCTGGAATTGTCCACGCTTGTGTAAGCTTCATGGAAAAAGATTGTGTAAAATTCCCACCAAGCACATTTCAGTGTGTTGCAAAGTTCATCAGCATTGTAATACATGAAGGAAGACTGCTGAAGCAAATTATGACATAAGCATTAGTGTATAATCATCAAAAAGAAACTGTATGACCTAAAAATGATACGTTTTGTTTGTAAAGCATACAAGAAGGCCAAAGAAAGCCATATCTTGTTCCCCTCAGACTTCCCAGAAATATATAGGCTAAGTATTATGGTGGACTGTCATACAGTAGAGCTACAACACTAGGCAGTCCCAATTAATCTCTGCCCATTCTGTTCAAAGAAAGAAACTGCATTCAGTGCAAGTGCTATGCAAACATTACAGACCTCCAGCATAAAGATATAAAGCTATTGCTCTCAACAAAGACAAATCAGCCAGCACAATGCACACAGGCATTAATCTTTGGAATATCTGTTATTTATTAATGCAGTTCATCCTACATGGCAGATTTGCAGGTATAAAATACATACAAAAACAGCAGTGGTAAATTTGATAATGATACTAAAAACTGTCTTGAAGACTTATTTTATGAAGATTTCCTTTTTGTTGTGGAAAATCAACAAATATCTACACTATCTTGCATTTGTTTCCATGCATTCAGCACATCAGGTAACGAGCACCCTGCAGCACTCATTGTTTCCGCTGGAGGTATGGTTTGCTAGCACAAGGTTCACCCATCTTCTCAGGGTGCCCCACATACTCACACCTAGGGACAGTTTAGAGTGTCCAATCCACCTACTGCCTGTCTTTGGAATGTGGGAGGAAACCCATGCAAATGCAAGGAGGACATGCAGACTCCACGCAGAAGACACCCCAGCCAAGAGTCAAACCAAAGAGTCTCTTGGTGTGAGGCAAATCACTAACCACTATACCACTGCACCATCCATCTATGGTATATGCTACTGTTATACTGAAGTACAGTGTGTGTATTGGCCAGTGGTTACAGAATATGTGATGTTTATATACCATCATGTTTTGCTTTGCCTTGCTTTAATGCCTCCTCCTTCTATTCATGATAAATAAACTGGTTCCAAGATCATGCAGCCTTGGGGGAATCAGAAAAGGTCTTCCCTCTGTTACAACTCATTTAATAACAAATGAATAAACAGACAGGGAAAGGAAAAATAAATAGACTGATAGGCAGATAGATAATTAGACAGGTAGATAGAGGGGGAGGGAGAGAGAGAGAGAGAGAGAGAGACACACACACACACACACACACACACACACACACACACACACACACACACACACACACACACACATTCCCTAGACAGGCAGACAAATAGGCAGAGAGGAAAATTCTATACTGCAAGTACTTCAATATACGGAGACGGTTAGATAACATATGAACACAGCTGATAACATAAAAATTGTAGATATCTTCACAACCTGCAAGTAGACATATCCTGCATTTGATTTTTATTTTGTAACAGATGCAAACACATTGCATTCATTGCAGTTATTTGGATGTATAATTTTTTACCAAGAAATATCTTTATTAAATTATCATGTATGGCATAGGCCATGTAAATGAAAATAAACCATAGTGACACAATCCTAATTGCAAACATTATACATTTCAGCTGTAGCTGCAAACATTATACATCACTTTTAACACATCCAGTCATTGTTAGTCAAGTATTACATAGCTCATTTAAATGCTGCCTTCCTTTAAACCTTGTTTGCCTTCTTTTCAACCTTGTTTGGATGTATCATGTTATCAAATCATCTGGCGTATGATATGTTGGCTTTCCCTGATAATACAACTCTACACATATGCCCCAAAATAGGGACAGACTGTAAATATTGCTCTTATAAATGTAGCATTTGCTAAAATAATAGATTTTGCACTGGTATGCATTTTCTAAAGGATATGAAGTCTGAAACTCAAATGTCTGTGGTTATTCAGTGACTTCAGTCCTTGGTGATTTTTCCAGAAAGCCACACATTTTAAGAGGAACTAGCTTAAAATATGAGGCAACAATATGAACATTCTGTGAAAATCTGGACAGTTGAAATGTATGCTAAATGCACTAAAGTTAAGACTGTGGTTTACTAAATGGCAATGTCTGGAGCTCATTTTGCTGAATATATTTGACAGAAAGAACAAACAGCAAAAAAATTTTGTATCACAAAACTACTTCCAAATAGTGTTAAATAGTATATAGCAAGGAATATAGTAGGATTGTAAGGAAACAAGACTACTAACTTGTTCAGAAGCATATTTTGGCAAAGGGTCAAGCCTCCTATAATCTCATGCAGTGAGATGTGTCCAGCTCTACCCCCACCCCAAGTATTCGAATATTAAGGTTATATAGGCTTAAAGAAAGGGAAACTTGATTTTATAAATGCACACAAGCACATACACATGCACAAATACACACACAAGCACAAACACAAATGAACACAAGTACTTTTTTTTTTTTTTTTTTTTGAAAGAGTTGTACAACTTTGTAGTTTAAAGACTTAGGGCTATGATCATAACTCATCGAATCAGGACAACTTTCAACAGAATCAGAGGCAAATCTAAAAATAATCAGAGACAATGAGGGGCACTTTTAAAATATTAGTACTATTAACATGAACCATTGACAGAATAAGGGAATGTATATTAAGTGTAGTCCATTAGCTTTTCTCTAATAAACACTAGTTTTAGGAGGGATTAAGAGGAGAGGCCATACTTCTCATCAGCTTAACACAAGAAATCTGGACAAATCCAAAAATAATGGGGGGCGGGGGGGGGGGCAAAATTATTGAGAAATTTTAAATATTGCTCATATAAACTTATGAAGCTAGATGATTGACAGGTTTTGCATTTGCATGTATTTTATTGAAGGGTATAACATTTGAATATCAAACATCTGTCATAATTTAGTGGCTACTGTAGTTAAGGATTTGCCAGAACACCACCAATTTTATGAGGAACAGACCAAAAATATGAGGAAAAAATCTGGATATCATGTGAAATTCTAGACATTTGACAGGTATAGACCAGATTGCAGAGGATCTTGGCTATTCTAAAGTAACTAATTATTTATAATTGCATTTTCTGAATGGCAGAGATTTTTCATTATAGTTTTATCTAAACCTTCCAAACCCCATCATTTTACTTATTCATCTCTGCAGTAGTTGCACTTCTGGTCTTCTGTTTTTGGTATACGCAGTTTAAGAAAATGTGTCTCAGTTACACAAATACTTTAAGTACTGAAAGATGTGTCCTTGCTTTCCTGCACTTGGACTGGACATCACTTGTCTTGCATCTGGATGCCTTGCCACACCTTATGCTTACCTATGAAATTACATCAGAACTGGGAAAATAAATCAAATTACTAAAAAACTTATGTCTGTTCAGACGTGGGCTTGGTTACCACATCTTCAAACATACTAATTATCTATTTTAAATGTAAATGATTTGTAAAGCAGCTACATAGCTTTAATGTCAAATGATTACAAGTAACATTAACTTGAATTAGCCGTCTAACACAGGCAGTGCAATGCAGAACTACAATGACAGATGGTGCTACAACCCTAAAATATCATCCTGCATCAGTCATGCCAAGGTAAAACCTACACACACTGCTGGTAGAGAGTTGCTCAGTCAGGAACTTCCCTTGCCTTAGTAAATATCACCACTCCATTCAAATTGATAACACGGGGCACTTGATTTCCAATTACCCAACTGGTATTAGTTTTAAAGATGGCAAGTTGCACTCCATAAATTTGTATTGCCATTTATAAAAAGTGATAAATACTATCTGATTAAATAGTAATATGGACATTTTGACTTTTGTGACTAGTAGACAGATTCATTCACGTTGCAAGCAGGGCAGTTCATCAAACACTGATATTATGAACGTCACCAAAATTAAACGTATTTCTTTGCCAACAACACTCTTTTCTTTTCTTTAAGAGAATAAAACAGTATTATGGATAACAAGGTATCACCTTTCATGTTAAACATTACATTAAATCACAAACAGTAAAGTGTACAATAGTGGTTATCTTACCTTTTGACGAATGGGATTATGAGAGCATGCTACAGTTGCTGATTTACAGATGTTTTGATCATTCAGATGTTGATAAAACTAAACTGCCTTTTATAAAAGTCTGTAATATAACCTGTTAAATGAGAAGAAGCATGAAGTTCCATGAATCGTACGTTTTCTCTTGATACCTTCTAAAAGATGACAAATCCTAAGATACGTGTTCAGATGAACAGTGACATCAGCCTTTGACTGATGTGGGTTTTCTAGATACACACCACTGCCACTTCTATTTCCTTTTTTTGCTGGAAAATATGTACTAGCTTTTAAACACACTTTTAACTTGTGCACTATTCTGCATGGATAAAAGATTGCTTTGATGTTTACAAGCAGTGGGATTTATGCTATAATCTTCATAAATCAAGCTGATGTTGCTCAGAATTCAGACAAGCACTTTTATCTTTGTTATACATTGTTGCCTAACAGAACTGGAATAGAACTGATAGAGAATAGAGTCTATTTCATTCTTAATTTAATAGCGTTTTAGTTATATCATTCATCCAAAAATTCAAAGTTAATATGAAAATATCTTCACCATACTGTGCTAGACAGGAATAAAATTAATCATTTTTTTTTTTGTAAAACCACAATACTTTCTATCACACTATGATTGTGTCAATATTACATGACAAAAAAAACAAGGTTTTATTTATTTGTCTGTCAGTCAGTATGTCTGTCTATCTGCAATCTGTCTGCATGGACATCTTTCTATCCACGTATGTATTTACACATTTTGAAAGGATAATCCAACTGGTTTAAAGTCAATTGAAAGCTGATTAAAGAAAGAAGTTAAAATGACATTTATTTTCACCACTTAGATTTACTACAGCATGAAACTATGCTAACCTACACTGTCACGCAAAATATAGATGTTCGTCATTCTCACTGCTACAGTAGTCTGCAGCTATCTGGGTAATGTCCAGCTCAGGATATAATAGATGGCCAGTTTTCAAAAGCCTGAGATTCCTCACACATATTCCTAGGCCGCTGTGTCTCATTAGGGAGACAGGGAGAAAGCAGCCTGGGCATGACTTTCTTCAGTTCTTTCTTGCTGTCCTTGAAAGAGTACCTCTGAGCTTCACAGGATTGACAGTTGGTTCTGTTCTCCAATTTCTGGCAGATAAACTCCCTTTAGTGAACTCTTCTTCACCAAAATAAAAAATATATATATATATATATATATATATATATATATATATATATATATATATATACACAGATATAAATATATATTTTTTTTTCTGTTTTTGACAAGAACTGATAGCAGGTGTCTAAGAATACTGGCAATTAGTGTGAATGTCTTTTCAGGCAAGTTATTTTTAATAGATTAGGTTAATTAACTAAGTCTTGTACACATTTTTTGTGAAAAAACTCTGCTGCTTTTCTATTTTTCTATTAGTGAAATGAAGACATTATATGGTTAAAGGGCTTACAAGTATATTTTCAGTGCATTTTTAAGCTTCTGTACACTGTAACAACATCTCCATTTTACTTAATTCAGTAACACTTGCTGTGAAAAGTGACATGAATTGTGGGGGACTAATGTACTGCTTTTGAATTTACTGTTATGACATTTGGGGGACTGTATTAGGAAGTGTTGTGTAGGTACCGCTTGTGAACACTAGAAGCTTGTGCTGCAAGATTTGTGCTACTAGAGTATTATATTCCACTTTTCACTTGCCTGCTTTAAGTTACACTCCAGCACACTGTTTGTTGCATTGCTACTGTTTTCCCACTGTTCTTGTGTCTGCACCAGCCCAACTGATACATTAAGTGATGCTTTCCACTCCCTAGTGTCTGTATACTAATTACAGTTTTCCATGCCCCAATTGCAAAAAGCTAGTTTTCTGAAATGCTACCCTTCCTTGGGTCATTGACCTGCATGTAGCTCTGAGTCATAGGACTAAACAAACTGTGATGTGCTACAGATTCTGAAATGATAGAGCTCCACTACTGGTTTTGTTGGATTGGATCTCTCTCTAGCTAGTCTGCTATAATCAGCACAGAGCTACCAGGGTCTTTATTCACGACTCTGAGAAGCTTGGCAAGCCTTGAACTCTGAGAAACAAGCTTTTCATCAAAAAGGGAAGAAAAAAGTGCACCGAGGTCTGCTCAGCATACCTCCAGTGTTGGACTCCCTGTACAGTGGGTTGTCTGAGCAACAGATATTTTTCATATAACAGGCCAGCAAAATCTATACCACTTTAGAAAGCCATGTCTGATGCTCAAGTAACTTGTGCCAAGTGCAACTATATACACATTGAACTGCAGTATGACTAAGTAACTAGACATTTCCCTATACATTAGTAGTAAGTTCACCCAAGCAGCATCCTAAACAAACTGAATTTCTAGCAGTTATAGTCACCCCTGCCCTCTGAGTCATCCCTGTGAATACCATAGACCAGCACTTCCCCACAACTTCTGTTACCAGCCTGATTGAGATGGGTATCTTGAGACAGTGTAACAGTTGTCTCATTCTGTCTGACAATCATCTATTACTCAAACTGCGTAACACAGTGTATGAGAGATGTACACACTCAGTAAACTCAGACTCCAAAACTGACAACAGTACACTACACACCACACTTTACTAAGGTCATCAGAATACACACATAGTCCATCATGTGCCAAGTTTCTTAAAATTAACTTGCCCAAGCCTAAAAAACCTCCAGTGAATAACACAGGCACAAAGCATGCTCAGCAAGTTAAGCCTGCCACCTCACATAGCACAAGGAATCCCAAAGTCACAGATGCTGAGCCCATAAAGCAGGTATCTACCCAACCAAATGTTCCAGTTACAGGTGACTCCATTGTAAGACATACAGATGTACCTCTTAACATGATGAGTAAGGAAAGAGAGACTGCTAGTTGCTTGCCTGGTGCCAGGATCCATGAGATCACACACTACAAGTATGAATATGACTATCATAGTACACATGGGTATCAATGACTTGAGATATATTTTCCTTGGACTCTATGAAGAAAGTCATGATGGAGCTCTTAAACTATGTGTCCCAGGTAGGTATGAGCCTAGAATGAAGCAGCATTCTACCTTTGCCAAGGATTAAGTCACAATATGAGCAAACAAAAACTGACTTCAGTAACTGGCTAAGTTTTTGTGTCATTCAAAGGGGGGTCCAGTATTTGTCACCCTATGTGGATATGATTGACAGACCATATTTCACCAGGGAGGGCCTGCATCTTTCTCTTCAAGACATTTAATTATTGCCAAAGACACTGTCCACCCCATGTAGTGCCTTTTTTTAGGCAATGGTAAACTGATAAACCTACTGACAGAACAAAGTAAGTAAAGGAAAATGTCATTTCCAGGTTCTAAACAAGAAACTCCACTGCATGTAAACTCTTGTAGTGACTGAGATGTGATTTAAAATGGCAGAGAGCACCCCTTGCATGAATGTAATGCCTTCCATCTGTTTAGACCATCTAAGAGGCAGGAGGGGAAAAAAGGTGTTAGTGCCTCAGTCTTCATCCAGAAGAGACTTGCATCAAGGCTGGTTAACTTGCGTGCTGCACCAGAGCTTCTTCATGTCCAAGTAACCATCAGAAAGGTCCCAAACCATATATTAGTTAGTTATGGAAATCCCTCATTGACCCAAGAAAGCCACAATACCTATCTAAATGAACTGTAATTACTCAGTATTAAACTCAATACCATTTTCCTAGATGATCTAAACTGTACAGCTATAGACTCGGACACCTACAGGACCTCTAGAGCACAGAAATTCTTGGACTTTGTCAACACTAATTCCCTTGGAACAATAAGTTAGAGGACTCACTAGGGAAAGCAACATCTCAGATCTTGACCTTATTAATATGGGGGCATCTTTCACCATCCCTTGAATATTTTCATCACAGCGAACTATCACATTAACAACTTGACCCTGAGAGTTAACCCAATTGTTTGGGAATTTGGAACAACCAACATGTCCACTATCATAAGAAAGTAATTCTATATTGCTCAGCTTATATTTATTAAACATTTGTTTACTGGGAAAATCCGACTTAGAACAAAGCCAATTTTCAGTGGTGGCACAGGTAGAAACAATCAAGATTCATGTCTTTGAAATGTGGGAGGAAACTGGAGCACCTGGAGGAAACCCACATGAATGCAAGGATGACATGCAGACTCCACACAGAAAGCACTTCAGCCGAGAATTGAACCTGAGAACCTCTTGTTGTGAGGCAACAACACTACCACTGCACTACTGTGCTCTCATTATAAAGTAAAGAATTACAACTAAATATAGATACACACCCTAATTAGGCCAATCATTGAGTATAATGCCACCTTTGGCATGTATTTGCACAGACACATGCAACAATTGGAACATCCACAGAGATACTTTACCGAATGGATACAAGGTCTAATATGTCCTGTATGGACAACCTCAAAGCACTGTCACTATACTTAGAATATTGCATACTGCTAAGAGATGACTTGTGTCTGGCATACAAGACATCCTTTGATCCAATACTAAAGGACCTACTACACACCAGCAAGTTAAATGTCATCAGAAATACTTGCTCCGGGTATCTAAACCTCTTCTGCAACATCAACAGAACATTTGGGAGGGACAGGTATATCTTGCAGAGGATACCACTGCTCAGGAACAGATTACCCATCCATGTAAATCAAAGATCATCCCTGTCCATATTCAACTGCAATATGGATCTAAGGATGATTAGTAGAAAATTTACACCAGGACTGCCCCCTGTACTACTAAAAAATAGATGCAGTTCCTAAATGCTTTATACCATGCATGGGTCCCTTCAAATTATCTATGGTATGATCACATTTATTCTCACTAGGGATAATATATAATTATCAACCATGGAATGGGTAAGGATAATCTAACACCAGACAGGATAGGTTAATTCAAACAGCAAAAGGAAAATTAGCTAGGCTTAAAATAGCACACAACCACAGCTAGCTTAGTACATATGTTTGAATCTATTAGTGATTTATTTTGTCTTTGGATATGTTTGAATCTATGAGAGACAACTTACCTTCCAGCTGATTCATTCCAGCAGTGCTTATTGAAAACCAGGCTTCTTTCTCAGCAGGAGCATGGATATATTTATCATTTCTCTGGCTCCTCTTCCCACTGAACCTAAAAGAAAAAAAAAACAAAATAAAGAGCTCTTCACTGCAATGCATGCTCAGTCCACACCTCAGCCAGTGATGGGTGACTCTGTAGTGACCACAGCTTGTTCATTAGAACATTCACTGGTTTCCATGGATCCATCTGGTGTAAATTCTTCCACCACCATGGTCTGGGGGTTAGTTACATCCTCTGCTGCTGTTCCAGTGTCCATATCAGACATGGGAGAGCTGTCTTCTTTGGGTATGGGAGTTTCTCTGGGAGAATATTCTCTGGGTGGCTGGGGTAAGTGACCTGTTTCCCAGGTTGAAGTGCCATCCTTCAGTCGGTCTTCCTATAGGGATATTAGTAGAAAAATTAAACAAAAGGATAGTCAAATTTTATGTAAAGACACTCCCCAGGATTCAATAAAATCTGTGTAGGCACTGTTAGAGCCTAAATGGACTTTATCTGTGTACACGGCCATGGTTCCTCCCTGGTAGCATGCCATACATATTAATTAAGGCACTCTACCGAGGTAGATCAGAGGTACATGGATATTGAATCCATGCAAGTAGCAATGGAGAAGCTGTCCCATACTTGTGGACTGTCCAGAAAATGGTCTGGACAGGTAGTAAGCACAGGACAGCAATTAAACATTTTTTTAAGTTTAATGTACATTTGAGTGGCACAACGTGGTACTTAGTGAAGATGAGCTGTTCTTATACATGTGCACCTGACATCTGTTATATGTCTAAAAATAGAAACCAGATGAATTTAATTATTTTGGTTCTACAGTGCTTAGCAATGTGCAAATCCATGCAGCTTTACTGTGCACTGCTAACAGAGGTCATAGTAGTATATGTGAGGATATATTGTTTCCCATCACTATCCAAGTGGCTTGACAGGTTGAGTGATGAGGTATAGTATAGCAGGTCTAGAGTTTGAGTACTAATATGCTTTATACTTTTTTTTGAGAATGAGCCAGCTGACTGAAATGTTAGTGTAATGTAAACTGAAAGTTACATTTAGCAAAGCTGTGCAATGCTTAGCCTCACCTAAATGGTCTTTGTGCTGCTCAGCTCAGCACAAACATGGTTAATGGTCCATCCCATTTGTGCACTGCGCAGCTTCGCTTAAATTTGCTTAAAAGGGTTTTTGTGAGTTTGTGTGAAGCTAAGCAACACACAGCTTTTTTGAAAGTTGCAATATGACATGTAAAGGCAGGAGTGCATCCCATATAAAGGCCAATAGGCCGGAATTTCACACCATTCATTGGAGTTGTCACTTGGCTGCTGATATGTCTGGTGGTGTTAGTGAGAGAGCATGCTTTTGGGTGCAGAGATGGAGTGTGCAGGAATCCAGAGTGTTTGTTGGACTCCTGGTTTGCAACTGTGAACCCTGGCTGCTGCAAAGCAGTTACCATGGCTCAGAATATAAGTCTGAGGCTTGGGATCAGCTGGCTAGGGACTTTACAAGTGCTACTGCTATTCCCTGCACTGGTGAGCAGTGTTGTCACCACTATGATGACCTGAAGCAAAGTAATAAAGGAACTTTGGACACCTGGCTCCAACAGGCATGGGCTGGGCATACCACACAGATATGTAAGTATCTTTCCTCGTGATTTATATGTATAGGAACTGAATATGTGCAAAAGTGGTGTGCGTAATACTTTCTTTCTCTTATGACAGCTGCAGACAAGTGAACTCGCAATGTGCAGTCTCATGCAGGGTGTCTGGCCAGGATGAGGCATGAGTGTGATGAGTAGAAAAAAAGGCAAAGCAATAATCTAATGTATAATGTACTGTCAAGATTAAAAAGTATTTACAGAGTTTGCAGTCCTAACATTCAGGTATACCATACTTGGGAACTGTAATGTGTTTAGTAATGTGTCAGTGCTTACCTGAAATGGTAAACCAAGTTAAGTCAAGTAACCATGCATTATTGTGTAGTATAGATTACAACTATCGGCTGAGGTTGTGGTATACTGAGATTACAATCATTGCTCACCTGCACTCATTGTGTGAAATATGTGCCTTCCATGGAAGGTTGGGTGCCGGGCTGGCAACTCGACACCATAAAACTCTACTGCCAGTCATGAGCGGACAGGTGATCTGCTGTGGCGACCCCTAACCGGGAAAAGCTGAAAGAAGAAGAAGATTGCATGCAGGTACTGATGAGGGTAAATGGGTTATTACCTACAGGTCTGACACAGCTGTCCATGCTGTACATGCCAGACATGAAGCAACAGTGATAAATAGATTTATAAAGGGTGATGGTGCTGCGATATGTACTGCTTCAAAATAAAAAACGTGCTCACTAGTCTTGTAGTCATGGCATGTGTGTTCTAATCTAACACCAGTCAACTGTACAAAGGAAATGAATAAAGACTGCTGAAAAAACTGTCTGATAAATGTGGTTTAATACCTACAGTAAGTTGCAAGTCTGCATTCTGGCCGGTTTGTGTCTTATAATGCTGTACATTCTACCCACTTGAAGAACAAGGTGCATGGGTAAGGTAATTGATGTTATAGCCAGATATGCATGTGCATAAATGCCAGATTTTAAGGTACATCAACAACAAAAGTGTAAAGCAGGATTGTGTATCGAGAAGTATTCTGTTCAAATAACTGTGCAGTATGGCTGTATTCACTGCATGTGTGTTCCAGTCTGACACCAGTCAACTGTAAAACAGAAATGAATAACGACTGCTGATAAAAATGTCTGATAAATGTACTGTAATACCTATTGTAAGTTTCAAGTCTGTGTTCTGCATAATTTGTGTCATATGATGCTGTACAATGCACCCACTAGAAGATGAAGGTGTATGGTTAAGGTAGCCAACATTATGGTCACTTATGCATGTGTTTAAATGCTAGATTCTAAAATACATTACCAATAAAAGTGTAAAGCAAGATTGTGCATTGAAAAGTAATCTGTTCAAATAACTGTGCAGTATGGTTATATTCACTGCATGTGTGCTCCAGTCTGACACCAGTCAACTGTAAAATGGAAATGAATAAAGACTGCAGAAAATATTGTCTGATAAATGTAATGCAATATCCATGGTAAGCTTCAAGCCTCTGTTATGGTCATTTCTAGCCAAATAATGCTGTTTATTCCTCACACTCCAGTAACAAGGTATATGGGTAAGGTACCTCAAGTTCTGGGCAGATATCCGTGTGTATAAGTGCCCGATTTTCAGGACCAGTATTAATAAAATGTAAAGCAGGATTGTGTCATGATAAATACTCTTTTCCAATAAGTGTGAAGTATTCCTGTATGTACTGCCATGTCTTTCATGATCTGACAGCTGTCAGCTGTTAAATTTAGTGTACATGTTTCCTTGAGTCACAGTTTGTGGGTTCTAATCCCATGGCAGAAACTAAGAAATCACTGGCTGTCTACTTTAATTAGTGCACATGAACATACCTCTCAACTGCCTTGATTTTTCGGAATGTAATGAGTAATGCCCCATATGTGTGGTAGTTGATTAGCAGATAAATGATACTGCTTGAAATACAATTTATTGGCAAATCTGATTACAAAACACCTTGGTAGTACTGTATGGCCACACTATGTAAAACAGTTCCCTGTAGTTGTGTACCTGCATTTGTTAGTGCTTGGCCCATACTGTCCATGCTAATGGCTTGAGAGGTATGTCCATGCTACATCACCTATAGAAGAATTGTAGTCACTGTACTCACAATTGACACTACACACCTGTTGAAGTATGTATTAGTAGTCTGTGCAGTAATAGCAACAGTAAAGTTATTAATGGTATGTTTTTCTCTCTCACCCCACCCCTTATCTTCTCTAATTTATTATTATGAAATTTATTAGTTTATTACTATTGTTTATTATTATGGTTTGATATTAATATGTTCTGTTAAACCAACTGTTATGTTGCCCTTATGAATTATGTCATACTGGATTGCTGTAACATACTTATCGTTATGTTATTTATTGTTGTATTCTTCACAATATTCCTTAATATGCATTTGACTTAATCAATATTATCTTGCATTATGTTAATACTAACATTGGTTTGGTTATTACTTACCTTACCTTATGTTTATATCTAATGTACTATAGTGCGACAAGGTAGGCCAGTTCCACGCAATCCACCTACTTTGCCTCCACTGGCTGTGGCATCCAGACCCAGCACATCTGAGTCGCAGCCTAGTGGTGCCCCCTCTGCTATCCCTTCACTACATGTAGTAGTTCAGGTAGTTCTGCCCCATTTGCTGGGGTTGGGCCCCCCTCTGGGAGCGGAGATGGAGGGGATGATTTTTGTCAACTGTGAAGAACTGCCAGGTATGGTGCGCAGGGTGGTTGTACAAACTTTTGGTGAATACCTGCACTGGATGGAGGACATGCTCACCATCCTGGTGGGGCAGCCTCACCCCACTAACTTTTGGTCCAATTGGCGAGGTTGGCATCACCCCTCTCTGGGGGTGACAGTCCAAATTCAGCTAAAAATTCTGTCACAGTGCACAGTTGTTGCTGATGAAGAAATGCATAGCTGTGGCTCTTTCTTACACCCATCCTGCACATCCCTACCTACCTTTCACTATGTTTTCCTCCTACTTATACCTCATTTCACCACTGTCCTATCTTCCCATTTTTCTTTTCTTTAAACATTTTTTGCATGACGCAGCATGCAGCACTGCATCGCTTAGCTATGCTAAATAGCACTACATTGATATATTCTTTTGTACAAATATTAATTATGTTCAAAATGTACACTTGCACCCTATTTTGAACCCAGGACCATCACACCTGCATGATAGTGGCTCCACCTGCCAAGCCAAACAGCTGCTAATTAACGCAGGTGTTTAAATGAAAACACAGTAATGCTCAAGTTTTCATCATTAAGTGTATTTAAATGATGTTTTGCATTGCACCGCACTGTGTAAACCAGCTGAAAGAAATATAGAAAAATATTAGTGTAATTAGTACTCTACTAGGGAAATACATCACTCTAAAGCCATACATACAACAATGAACGTACTCTCCTATGGAAATATATTACTCTAAAACCATACACACAACAATGAACATAAGTAAGGTATGTAATAGCAGATAACAATGCAAGTATATGTACAGCATGTAACAATACACTTGCTAAACCATTAATGTAAAAATAGGATTTTAACCGTGACTCTAATAGAGAAATACAGCATTCTAAAGCCATACAATCTGGGCAAATCCATAAATAAAACTGGGACAAAGGCCCAAAAGTAGGGACAGTTTTCCAGTATTGCTCTTACAAACTTAGAAAGATTATAGGCTAACAGCTATTGATTTAGCATGAATGTTCTGAAGTACATCGAAGTCTGAAACTCAGTTGACTGTCATTATTTTCTGGCTTCGGTTTTTAATGTTTAACAGTAACTTGCCAGAAAGCTACAATGTAATGAAAATCAAGCATAAAATATGAAGGCAAAATCTGGACATTCTGTAATAATCTGTACAGATGAAAGGTATGCATGTAAGTACAGTGTGTAACAGCAGATAACTCTAGAATGATATCTACAACATGTAAAAATACATGCAAGTGCAGTGTATAACAGCAGATAACTGTGGAATGATATGTCCTTCAAGGATGCATCTGCAGTCCTTACAAATGGGTTGTCCTGTCGTCAGGCAGCCCTTCGGTCGGCCGGATTCCAGAGTCTGGGTCTGGCTTCGGCTGGTGTCGCGCTTCACCTGACGTCATAGCTGCAGTTCTTCGGGTATAAAGGCATCAGCCAACGCCATTTTCCTCAGTGTTTCTTGCCTGGAAAACCTGTCTGACTGCATGACATAATGGTTAATCCACTCTCTTATCTTTCTCTAGGACACACCAACCATTTTGCCTTTGACTGTGATACTGCTACTGTTGGCTAACATGCTTACCTTAAACACATGCCTTAATTTTCAGTGGAATGGGTACTGTCAATCTGGCTCTGCCTCTACAACAAGGCTGCCACAGCTTCCGCACTTAGTCTTAAAGCTCGTTGCCCTACAAAGTGTTTATACTCTCTGCCTATGCTTCTTGCCTACAACATCAGCTCCAGCTTCAACTTCAGCCAGTACCACACACATCTGTATGTGAAATGCAGCTGATACAGATGTAGTTTCTGAGATGGCGTATTTTTATCCCAGTGATTTCCAGCACAACATATGAGAAAGGGGCTCTAATCTACATGAAGACCTTATATCTTGTTCAGTGGTAGCTTGTCATTGGCTGAGTATACTGCATATCAGCTGTCTTGGATGCTGTTTATTTGTTTATTTATTTATTTACAGTTTGTTTACTAGGACAGTCCATTGGGCCAAGAAGAGCTCATTTTCAATGGAGGCCCGGGGAGAAAAGCTCCTTATACAGTATACAAATAAGCATATATTTATACAGTGGATAAACAGTATACACTGGATAAAAACAAAAACAAAAACAAAAAATATATATATATATAAATATATATACATATATATATATATATATATATATATATATATATATATATATACACATGGTTTCACTTCATAATATTGAAAGCTCATAACATCTAATTGCAAAACAGTGAGACCAAATGCTCGAAAATTCAAAACATCTAAAACTCATAACATTGAATCTCACAGCATCGAAAATGTATAAAATTGAGTAGTGTATCATCAAACAAGTAAATGTTATAGTTTATTCTGTTAATCTGTATATAGTGTTTATTATGCCACTCTGTACGTGTGTTTAGGCCATACAGGTAGTGATTTAGACATTGGGCTGGCTTCACGAAACCTCCGTGTAAGACTTAATATGTCTTACTCAGAGGCTGCAGTTGAACGGTATGACGTCATTGTGCCATGAATATTCATGAGGGCACACTGACTCATCCATAACTCTTACACGGACTGAGTAGGCAAGCAGGGGGCGTGTCCGACTGCCAAGCAGTCTAAAAGTCCACACCCCTGAAAGGTTTTAAAAAGCATAATGTCAACAGACAAGAGCGAGTCCGCTCAAATGTACTTGCACCCAACACCACACTCCCTGACACTGTAAACCCCCATCAGAGTTATAAAATGGAA
Source organism: Protopterus annectens (assembly GCF_019279795.1). Classification (NCBI taxonomy): domain Eukaryota; kingdom Metazoa; phylum Chordata; order Ceratodontiformes; family Protopteridae; genus Protopterus; species Protopterus annectens. Next base: position 1,075,838,849 of record NC_056735.1, read on the forward strand.
AAAATTTATTATTTTTTTTAAATCCACGATATAGCTGCCTGTATTTGCGCTTGTTTGCGCGGGTGTGCCCATTGCTTAACCACAGTTAGCAATTGTGACATTGAAGAGCTTATAAGAACTACTTATGCAAATTAATCCAAATAGCAATAGCGTAATGGTAGAGCATATGCACAGAGAGAAGGCATTCACGGTTTGAATCCCACCACTCCACTTCTTATTTATGTTTTAAATCAGTATTTGAAATAATACCAGACAAATATGATTAAAATTTTATTAAAAGAGGTGACATGGTCAATGTATCAGCAAACAAAATATATATTTTTAAAAGACCCAGATATATAATAGCCTGCCATTAAGCAACATTTTACACAGCTAAACACAGGTGCCCATAGTTTAATAGCGCTATATCCATCTAAACAGTGGTGCCCATAGTCTAATAGAGCTTTATCCAGCATAAACAGAGGCGCCCTTAGTTTAATAGCGCTTCACCCAGCTAAAGAGATTTACCCATAGTCTAATAGCGCTTTACCCAGCGCAATAGAGTTGCCCAACATTTAAAAATGCTTTACCCAGCGGAATGTGTTTATGTGGACATGCGCCCCATGCCAACCCGGACACCGTAGGGCACAGGGGAGCAACGTAGAGCTAAGTTGCTTAAATGCAGCCACACCCCCTAGCCTGTCTAGACAGTATTAAAATAAAAGAATGACAAGGTTTGAACCTGGGCCCCTTTGCATCATAATCAAAGTACAGAACCACTAAGCCATGACAACATAGGGGAAGCAGCCACTATTAACATACATAAACTTAGGAATGGTAGTTTAACCATTACTAAGCAGGTCTGCAGTCAGCCGAGAATTTTACAAAATGGCCAATCACAAAAAAGTGTGGGAAATGCGGCATATTTAAGCCCCACAGGCAGGAATACATGCCATAACTGATTGTAGCTCACATCTGCGGTCAGAATGTTTGGTGTTGGAGAGGGAGTGCGCTTCCAAGCGCCGAGATGGGGCACCGAGGAGTCCAAATACATGGTTTGGCTCCTAGTATACCGTCACGAGGCAAGACTCCTGCAGGGCCAGTTCCAAGAGACGGAGTACAAGGCAGAGGTTTGGAACCGGTTAGCTCGTGACCTCACCAGTGCCACAGGCGTTCCCCGGACTGGTGAGCAGGTCCGTCACCACCATGCGGACCTGAAGAGATGAAAGGAGGACTGCCTGAACCAGTGGATACAGGAGGCCCGTGAGATGTGGGATGCCCCACGACTGAGTATGTAGCCATGGAATGCAGTATGTAAGGATTTAAAATGGAGTATGTATAATGGATAGGAATGTCTCAATATCCCTTCATTTACTTTACAGCTGCAGGTGACCTTGTTACGAATCAGCAAGCCTATGAAGATAGGCTGCTAAGGCTGCGCTGCCAGGCAGGTTAGTGATTATCCTGCATGTATTGTTGTATAAAATATGGGAGAGAGCATGAAAGAAAGTGTTGTAGTCCAATAATACAGCCATAAAATGGACTGAATAAGTCCTCTGCATGTACTGTCAGATAAAAACGTTAGAGAGGCAGAAAAAGAGTGTAGTAACCCATTAAGAAAGGTAACAAATGTCTGGAATAATATCTCTGCAGGCACTGTCATATAAAATAATATGTGAGTGAGCCTGAAAAAAGAGTGTGCTAACCTATTAATAAAGGTATAATATGTCATGAACATGTCTGCCATATATACCGTTAAAACAAATAAAGGAGTGAGCCTGTGGAAAAGTGTGTAATGTCATTAATAAAGGTCTAAAACTCAGAGTATGTCTGTTTCACTTAGCATGAAATGTTGTTGTACCCTTGCATTATACAAATAGTAATGTGTTAGAAAGTGCTGGCAACCCAGAGTTCTGCAGTCCCATCTAAAGTGGGTGATGGAAGTGCTAGTAGCTGTGAAGTAAATATACAGTCCTCAACAATCAGTTACTGGCTGGCATGCATAAGTAAATCTGGCACACGAGTAGCATGCAAATATGTTCCCCAGAAATGTAAGTGTGCTTCAATAAATGCAGGGTTCTGTACAATTAGAAGTGAAAATGTCATGTGAAAACATCCAGATATGTAGATAAAGAAATATAAATGCAACCATGAAATATGTAGCAGTAACATCTGCATCCTGGGCAGTTAGTATGTGAGATATAGGTCAAGTATAGATTGATAGCCAAACCCATTACACAACTTAATGCATGGTGGCAAGTGTAATAATAGATGTAGGGAATATACACCTGCAGTCACTTGGAATGTAGTGTAGAGTAAAAGTGTTTATAAGATGTTAATGGAGGTTTTTTCTACACCCTACTGTTTGTGCATAAACCATGCAATTCCGCACCTCAGTGGGTATGTGTAATCTTAAATATTTGTCGGGATATATGCCCTATTGTTCCATAAATATTTGAACTCATGTTGATGCATGTGCCCTGTTCAAACACTATGTTCATGGTGGCCTGTTGCTACCAATCATCCCTACATGTGGTTGGAATAACTACTGTTGTTCAATATATGCATGTGTTATGTTTGCTGTTCAAACTGTTGGAACTGTGGTATGTTGGGTTAATGGGAATATTACTGCATGCTGTTACAACTAATCCGGAATGCTGTTGTTTATGTTGTAATGAAACACACCAAATCACAGAATGTATGGGAAGACTGGTCCCAGCGGACCCACCTTTCCCTCCTCAGTTGGCGAGTGCACCTGGCACCAGTGGCTCTGGTGCCCAGCCCAGACTCCCCTCCTCCGTTGGTCTTGTGCCACCTTTGGGTGGAAGAGCTGCAGGGGATGGGGCTCATCCCCCCATGCAAGCATGGGCAGAGAAGGGCCACCCATCACCCTTCGAAGGGTCTGTACTGTGTTGCATAGGGAGATCCAGCATTCAGTCACTGATCCCCTATGCCTGCTTGAAGCGAGAGTGGCACGTCTCATGGGTGAGCCTGCCCATCCTACTCAGCCCCCAGCACAGCCACCCCCGGGGCTGTGAAGGTGCAGTAGTGACTGCCCATGGGTGGGGATCTCAGTTCCACTGTTGCCATCTGTGGGCTCATGGGCTTGCGATTTCTAAACAGCCTTCCCCGTCAATTGTGTTCACCCACCCCATGTGTCAAATTCTTCCCCTGTGTGCGTCTTGTTTGTCTTGTCTGTTTACCTCCCCAACCTACCTCCCCAAATATACCTATTTCCCCTACCTCACTTACCACTCTCACCTGAAAAAAAAAGGGGGCAATCTGTACCTGAAAAAAAATTACGCCCCATACATAGCTTCCCATTTTGCACACATGTCCATAGGACATATACACCGATAATTCTAATTGGCAGTGCAACAAACTATGTTGTCCTCATCCCTCTCTCAGGGGTGGAAGGTCTCAAAACTCACTCCAAATTTTCAACATATGCGCAGCTGTTGCTGTTAAAGAAATGGGCAGCTATGGGCCTTTCCTACACCCTTCCTGCACATCCTGAGCTTGTTTTCCTACTGTCTGTCCCTCTCTGTGCCCCCTTTTTTCACCACTTTCCTATCTCCCCATTTTCTTTTCTTTAAAAGAAATTAGTGCGGGAGTTAGTGGGAGTAAGCACTTTTAAGCAGTAGTTAGCAGGGGTGCACGAGTGTGAGCTTGTGTGTGCTTAGCTAAGCATTGCTAAGCATCGCACAAACCCGTGCCAACCCGCTTACAACTGCTTAAAAGTGCCTTAGTCACACTGTATGACAAGGCCCTTGTATTGCTCAGCAGCAAAATAAAAATACCCTTGTCAGTCTCAAACCCGGGACTTTGGACTCACCAGTCTGCATGAAGTACCACTAAACAACAGCAGATATGTAATAACTTAGTGCTGAAAGCAATTTATCATGCATTACCATGAGTGAATGTAAAGGGAAAATAGGAATGGCATAACACAAATCTTGTTCTGTGGGCCTTAACCAGCAGGTATTGTTGAATTGCATGACATGACTGTGAAAAGAGAATCAGCCATGCTAGTAGGGAATAAGGTTACAGTAGCAGCTTACAAACCACACACAATATCAGAGCAGGATGCACACTGGCATATTAGCATAGGTCACATGCCAGACCTCCCAACAGTGACTGTTCTACAGTGATGACCCTGATTAGTAAACAAAAGTTAGCTGTGCCCCTCTGACTCCCTGTGAAATGTATTAACAGTAGGCAGAAAGGTGTTGAATCTCACTTAATAACAAATGTCAATAAGTGAGAGTAGACACCGCTTGCACGTCAGAAAAGGTGTAGTAATAGAAATAGTCTGAATCACCCAAAGTCTGAACTGAAAAATGTCAGAACTATATTACAGTTGTATCCCAGTTATATGTACCTTTCCCTGAGGATGTTCAAATATATACTTGAGAGTATCTGAGGCCTGGAAGAGTCAGAAACACACAGGCATATCAGCTTGTCTGCTGTTACACACTCTGCAAATAGCTGTAGAATGAATCCCACAAGCATGCCCTTATGCAGAAGTACAACACAGAAATAGCAAAAGATGTAGCCATGTACTGCTAGCAACCACCTGTGACAATGCCATTGTTCAGGTGCTGAAAAGACTGCTGTGGTGCACAGTCAAAGAATACTAGGCTGACCTCTGTCTACCATCTGGATATGTCGACAGGTGGGAGCTACTCAGACAGACTACAAGCCTTCATAGACTTACAGGTACACAGCAACTCTGCATGTTCAGCAAGATAAACATCACACGATAATAAATAATGCACACTGCAGTTCTGCACCCCTACCCAAAGGTACTATATACCCATGTAGTCAGGCACAGCCAAAGGTGTAGGTAGGCATACACAGTACAGAAATATGTCCAGTCAGCCTGAGCAGACTGTGCTAATGCCAACACAAACCACAAACTGTTCAGATGTGAGCAACATACTAATGACAGTATAGCTGTTCACAAACAGTGCATGTGCCTGATATTCATAATTGGTAGTACAACATGCTTTGATGTTCTCACCACTCTCTCAGGGGTGGAAGGTTTCAAATATCCCACCTAATGTATTGCATATTCACAGCTGTTGCTGGTAAAGAAATGGGCAGCTATGGACATTCTCCACACCCATCGTGTACATCCCAAGCTAGTTTCCCTATTGTCTTTCCCTCTTTGAGCACCCTTTATCACCACAGTCCTATCTCCCCATTTACTTTTCTGTCAAAGACATGAGCATGGGGGTTAGCGAGAGTGAGCACTTGTAAACAGTAGTCAGCGGGTTTGCACCAGTGTGCGCATGTGTGTGCCTAGCTTAGCATTGCTAAGATATGATAAGCTCCGCCAAGCTTAGCTAACTATTGCTAACATAAAATAAGCTAAGCTAAGCTTAGCTTAGTATTGCTAAAATACAATAAGCTAAGCGTGGCTTAGCATCGCTAAGCGTCGCTTAGCATCACTAAGCGTTGTGCAAACCCGCGCCAACTCGCTTACAACTGCTTAAAAGTGCCTTTGTCACTCTGTATGACAAGACCCTTGTATTGCTCAGAGGCAAAATAAAATACCCTTGTCAATCTCAAACCCCACACCTTGGACTCACCAGTCTGCATGATGTACCACTAAGCCACAGCAGATACACAATAACTTGGTGCTGAAAGAAATATAACCTGCATTACAAGGAGTGCATGTAAAGGGAAAATAGGAAAGCCATAGGAATGCATTGCAATAACAAAATATAACATGCATTACAAGGACTAAATGTAAAGGGAAAATAGGAAAGCCATCAGAATACATTGTGATAACTACTGTTGTATGCCAGTTAATTCCCTAATTCCAAATGAAAGTACATACTCCCATGTATCCAGTGTTAGCATTAGGAGGTGTGAGTAAACTTACACACTGTGAAGAGCGTACTTGAAGAAGTAACAGTCAGATTCCAGTACAACATGCATTTCACTGGCTACAACCCAGCTTCAGATATGAGACATATACCAACCTTCTGACTGACACAACAGTGTCCACAGCAAACAAGCATGGTCCCCACCTTGCAAAATTGAAAGGCCTATGCCTACCTAACCTATCATTTTATAGCAGTGTCCTGAAATCACAGTGAGAACTGCAATTACCGCACAGCAGGCTGCATGCAATTACTAAATGGTGGGCACCAATTGGTGCAGAGGCCATCACATGCACATGTGCAGATACCTAAAAAAGCAGCCTGTACTTGCTGTCCACACATGCAATAATATCATTGCAGCAACTGGAGAGAGAGAGAGAGAGAGCGAGTGAGAGAGACATACAGACAGACAGACAAACAGTTGGAGAGACCAACTAAAAAAAAAAAAAAAACAGAGGCGGTTGGAGACACCAACCAATCAAAACAAAAAAATAAAACAAACAGAGGCAGTGGAAGGCACCAACCTAAACAAATAAAAAAAAAACATCAACAGGTACAACAGACTGAGGTGAGAAATATAAAGGTAAGGTATGTAACACAGATGTATTTGCTGGCATCCGAATGATGTGTCTGAAGGGTACTCTACATTCTGTGAACACTCCTTATGTGGTATGTGGTAGCAGCCTGTATCTATATGTATATGCAGATGTGCATAGGGCAAGGGACATACTGCAACTGTTAGTGAAGGCTGGACATATATATGCATTTGAAGGTTGCTATGTGCACATATCTATGTAGGTTGTAATGTGTGGCATTGAAAAAAGCAAGCAGTGCAGGTATATGTCATGTGGTGGTTAAATGCTGTGGGACTGAGTTACAGCCAATGAGGTCTGCTATGGCTATACGGCCTGAGGACAGCGAAATGCATTCTGCACAACACTGTGCAATATTATTACATAATTGTATGTCTCACAACTGTTCCATAATTGATATTGCCACCATGAAAGGTGAGCAGTATATCTGCATATATGTGCATGTATATGTACAGCAGTGGCTGTTTACAAGTATGTGTGTGTATATATATATATATATATATATATATATATATATATATATATATATATATATATATATATATGTATGTGTATATACACACACACACACACACACACACACATATATATATATATATATATATATATATGTATACACACACACACACACACACACACACACACACACACATATATATATATATATATATATATATATATATATATATATATATAGATATATACATATATACATATATAGATATATACAGATATATATGGATATCTATGGATATATATAGATATGTATATATAGAGTGATATATAAATATATATGTATATAAATATTCATATACACACACACACATATATATATATATATATATATATATATATATATATATATATATATATATATATATATATATATATATATATATATATATATATAAAGTGAGAGAGGGAGACACAGGGTCAGACGTATTGCAACAGGTGCCTGGTGACCAAGGCATGGACTGAACACCAGTGGTGATACTGCAGTGCCATACCCCATTCCAAAACACTTTACCCACTAACTACCAGATAGGTGTTTGCCTGACTAACACTGAAGGTGTCAGAAGGGAACATGGGACACAAGTGGACACTAGCCTCCCCTTTGATATTCACAGTGCCACACTAGTCTTGTAATCTGTCTACGTGGTACGTGTAATCACAAACGATGTGTCATGTACGGAAATATAGGTCAATGTTTCCCTGTACTCATCACAATGCCCCATGTGGTATGTACCTCACATGACAACTACAGCAAGTGGAAAGACCACAGACATACCTCACAAAGGGTAATACTGCCCTGAAACACATACCCTATGCAGACTGACTCACATAACCACAGCTACAGTGCGTTGTATACCAGCCACCCAGAGGTTACCTCTGCCAAACATACACAGGTATGCCACACCCATAGCAGTCAGACAACCACCATGTCAACACCTCACAATCCCACCGGGCTACATGGCCTAGGTCCCTAGTCCCCACAACCTCACTAAACAGCACATGCTGGAGGGACAGGCTACTATTGGCAAATGTGCCATACTCTGGAGTAAACCACCCAGCATGAACAAACAAGGCTCCTCAGTAGCAGATGTCAGACATACCCCTGTTGATTGTCTGGGGGATAGGTAACACGCCCTGGGAATCACCTCTGTGTATCCGGTTGACAGGAAGAAATGAACTCTAATTACATGTGTGTCACAGGCCAGGGTAGCATATGGCTAGGCTGCTGTAGGCCCCAGGGACAATAGCGTATTACCTACTTATGACACAATGCACACAGACATGTACACAGTGCAATACCTGCTATGCGAGGTGGAATGAGTGTGACAGTGAATGTGTGCAAGGTCTGTGATGGTGTGATAGCTAGGTGTGAGGTTGTCTCTGTCATGGTCGTTTGTGTCCTAAGTGTGAGGCCAGAGAAAGATGTGTCAGTTATTGGGATGCAGACATAGTAGGATAGTATATGTTGTGACATAGTTCCTTCTGTACGACTGTGGTGTCCCATCATAGGCTGAAGCAGTACATGTATGCTCAGTAAGTGGTACTGCTGGCAAATCCAGCCGACATTTGAACTGTTGTACCACCTGAAGCTGTAGGCCAAAACAGCACAGTATGGTGTATGTTCACATTCCCTGATAACACTGTCTTGTGTGTTTCCTGCAGTCTGCACAGATTACATTCATCAGGCATAGGTATCTGTAAGTAGGGGCACACAGTATTGTAAGGTACATAGCAAATGTTCATCTGTGTTAGCATACATTTGTGTGTTGTATGAATGTCTGATGTGTGTGTAATGATGCCTGTACCATGTCTGCAATCACATGTCTGAGGCAGGGTTTGCGTGTGTACCTAGCAACATGTATATTCTGTTACAGCAGTATTCCAGCTATATTAACAACTGTGCACATATGTTAGCTAGGGGTATGGCATCAACGACTAGGGTGGGTTACTGGTTATACTGTAACTGTACTTCACATTCATTGCAATGGATTACATATTTCTGCATGCATTAGCTTGATATGTTCCCCCCTTCAAGGCTGTGCATTGGATCCCAAACAGTGAGCCGAGTACTGGTGTATACTGTTGTGTCATATGGAGTGTGGCAGCCAATGTCAGCCAGTTGTGGGCTGAGCACTGATATGTGGTATTGAATGTGTGTATCCTCTGACAGACGAACAGATGCTATATATGGCAGTTAACTGATATCTGTACTGTATAACGTTAAGTGTGCCACATGACTTGCTCACACATATTGTTTACTTGTCTTCCAGCTCTATAGCTCATCACAGGAATCCCTGCTACACAGCTGCAGAGGAACAGGAAATCCACCACAGCCTGATTCAGCACTTTACCCTGCTGTTTTCAAGGGCCAGCCAGCACCAATCGGAGCGTACTGCACTGTGGCAAGAACTTGTTCATTGGGTAAATGACATAGGCATGCATAGCCGGACATATGAGCAGGTACGCCATCACTGTAGTAATTTAATTAGGTATGTCCGGCGGCATGCGTCTGATATCCACTGACAACAGCTTGCCACAGGTGGTGGGGTGGCCATACATCCCCCCTCACCTGTGTGCATGTGTGCATGTGTTCATGTGTGCATGTGTGCATGTGTTCATGTGTGCATGTGTGCATGTGTGCATGTGTTCATGTGTGCATGTGTTCATGTGTGCATGTGTGCATGTGCAGACCGTAACGTTAGTTTCCTGTCTTCCTCTCACAGGTGCTGAGGTAGGGCTTGGCGAAAGTAGCAGGTGACCTGAAGCCACTGCCACGGATAGTGGTGATGATGACACATGTATTTTGGCACAGGGAGATTTGACAGGGTCTGTCATTGGTCCACCAATCAATAGTACACAGCGTTCAACCCCATCTATGCACACACTCATACTGCCATTACATTCCCTCACCACCAATGGCCATAGGGGAGGGACAGCATACTTTTGGCATTGACCAGGAGTGTGTGGTACCCATGACATGTGCATCCCCTCACAGCAGCCATTAGCTGTAGACCCAGATAGGTACCACATAGGTGGAGGTCCAGGGGTTCTCAGAGGAGCACCACTGGACGTATTGTCCCTGGCAGGCGTGCCCTCACAGGTCTTACGAGGACCACTATGTTCCGGGCTGTAATGCAGGCTCAGGCAAGTATGGAACGGTACACCAGGCAGGGACTTAGGGCACAGAGGGCACATAACACCGCTATCAATGACAGCATCTGTGACCTTGCCGGTGCCATCCGGACATACACCAAGGTCATTGATAGACGTTGGGGGGAGACAATAGATGCCCTCCACAACATGTCTTCCTCAAGCCAGGACCATGTGGGATGGTTGCGACGTCGACGTGGATGCTTGCCAGCAACAGCAACAGCTGGCAGTGGTCGCGGACGGCCCACAGCTCACAGCCACTCCCGTAGTGGCAGTACCAGCCCCAGTAATGCTGGGGCTGGCCTGTCCATTGTCCGTCCCAGTAGACCATGTGCACATGGCTCTGGCAGTCCCAGCAGGGACATGGGTCCAGTCGTCTTACCTCTGCCTCTGATGACAGTACCCAGTCAGGGTTGGTACCTGATACCGTCCGTAGCACCCCTACCAGGCAGAGGTACTGTGTCTGTGGCCGGAGACAGTGATCTGTACAGCCAAGCAGGTACAGTCTGTGGCTGTCCCACAAACCACTGTATATGGCAGCCACATGGTGGAGCTGTGTGCATGCAGACACACACACATTAAGCAAACAACTAGGGCTCACACATACACACACACATTAGATCAACATTGGCCCATGCTGCACTGTTGTCCCACACACACACACCCACCCACCCACACACACACACACACACACACACACACACACACACACACACACACACACACACACACAGACATGTCGATTGGATGGGTCAATGTCAGGCTCTGGCAAACAACAAAACACCCTGTGCATATGATGATACCTGTGCCGCCTCCTGTCATCTGCATTATCAACAGAGGGACAGGCTAACATGGTGCTGATGCACAGGGTGACACTATAGCAATGTAGCAATAATAGCGAGTTGTCAACAAGGAAGTCTAACTACGTCCTTGTAGGTATATCTGAGCAGACATTATGCATCAAAGCTCTGATTGTCAGTGTAGCATTGTTTACACCACTGTTGGGTCTGAGTATGTATTATCCACCCATGTGCCACTTGGCTGATGTGTGATGTGTTGCCAGCATGTGTTAGCGAGTGGACAGTACGTGTGTGATGTGTGCAGTACAGATTAGCAAGTGTACATCTGTGAACATGGTGGGTGCGTACTGTCTGGATGTACGTGCATAGTGGACATATGGGACGTGTGGCATACCCTGTCGTACACATTATTAACATCCCATTGTATCTTTCAACGGCCAGAATGAATTCTACTACAGTTATGTACTAACATGAGTAGACGTGTGTATGACATGGGTTGACACTATGCTTCGGGTGATACTGTTAATATCAGTCAATGATTTGCAGTCTGGTAGCATACACAACCTCAACAGCATGACTATAAGCAATCATTGGATGATGACCTGAAAAATGACACACAGTAGTAGGGAACCCAGTATCAATTGGATCCTTCCGGTGCTACACTATAACACTAACCAATGGTGATGGCCGCCACCCATTACTGTGACCACACTTGTGTGTCATATAGCCCCCTTAGGTACATGTAGACACACTAGGGATGTGTCCATCCAAATCTGGGAATGCATGGAATGGCCTACAATGCATTCCCTGGATGGGACGCATATCCTACACAAGGGTATCATACAGACAGATACCTGTTGTGTGATACATACTGTATAGCAGTAAACCGACTATGGCATAGTCATCCTCATGTACTATACATACTATCCCATCAGTACCACACCGGTGGTAGCCCTCAACATGTATGTCGGGTACAATTGTGTACATACAGACCCATGTTATGTCATGTGTCCCTTGGTATCCACATATCCATAGGTATTGTGGAGTCCGAAGGTGTATCACAGATATTAGAGGCCTGAATGCATATCCACAAGGCAGTCATACATCTATAATGACTGTCCATTCTTGGCAGACTTTGTTGTGTATGACCATGTCTGACATATACCCCAGGCATATACCCTTACTCACATTACTCTTAAGTAACTGTCATGGGTGTGTGTGCCACAGATGACCTTGGCCACAGAACACGACAGTGGACGGCCATATGTATTCATGTAGTATGCAGGCTTCACACCTATGTAGTGATTGAGGGGACATGTACACATATATATTTGCCACCCAGATACCTGATGTCTGCAATGTACTTACTGTTGTCATCATACTATGTCATACCATAGTAAAAGCAAAACCCACACCCTGTTGACCAACAGTGACACACACACAGTCAACATTTGCAGGATTCAAACCCCTACCTAACTATGTTATGATACTAGAGAGAGACACATTAACACAGTGCATTATTTGCTTTACTGGCTTGTTTCCCTTCTTCTGCTGTATTTGTAGGATGGCGACATCATCATACTTTCCAAAGAGGAATGTACCCCTTTCAGTGTGTTTTCACAGTCTCCAAAAAGGGCACTCCTTTCAAAGACAATTGCACACATATCCATACTCACTGTTTGCAGGATTCAACCCACTACCTAACTATATTATGATACTAAAGAAAGAAGCACTAACACGGCACGTTATTTGCTTTATTGGCTGGTTTGCCTTCTCCTGCAGTATTTGTAGGATGGTGACATCATCAGGCTTTCCAAAGAGTAATGTACCTCTTTTAGTGTGTTTTCACAGTCTCCAAAAATGGCACTCCTTTCAAAGACAAGGACACATACAACCCCCCCCACACACTCACTGGAGGATTCAAACCCCTACCTAATTATGTTGTGACACTAGTGAGTGATGCATTAACATGGCATGCTATTTGCTTTATTGGCTGGTTTCTTTTCTCCTGCTGTATTTGTAGGATGGTGACATCATCAGACTTTCCAAAGAGTAATGTACCTCTTTTAGTGCGTTTTCACAGTCTCCAAAAAGGGCACTCCTTTTAAAGACAATTGCACACATACACACACACACACACACACTCACTGTTTGCAGGATTCAAACCCCTACCTAACTATGTTATGATACTAGAGTGTGACACATTAACACAGCGCATCAGACTTTCCAAAGAGGAATGTACCTCTTTTAGTGTGTTTTCACAGTCTCTCAAAAGGGCACTTCTTTCAAAGACAATTGCACACATACACACTCACTGTTTGCAGGATTCAAACCCCTACTTAACTATGTTATGATACTAGAAAGAGTCGCACTAACACTGTGAGTTATTTGCTTTACTAGCTGGTTTCCCTTCTCCTGCAGTATTTGAAGGATGGTGACATCATCAGACTTTCCAAAGAGGAATGTACCTCTTTTAGTGTGTTTTCACAATTTCCAAAAAGGGCACTCCTTTCAAAGACAATTGCACACATACACACTCACTGTTTGTAGAATTCAACCCCCTACCTAACTATGTTATGATACTAGAGAAAAATGCACTAACACGGCGCACTATTTGCTTTACTGGCTGGTTTCCTTTCTCCTGCGGTATTTGTAGGATGGTGACATCATCAGACTTTCCAAAGAGGAATGTACCTCCTTTACCGAGTTTTCCCAGTCTCCAAAAAGGGAACACCTCTCAAAGGAAGCTGCACACATACACACCTTGGAGGATTCAAACCCCTACCTAACTATGTCATGATACTATAAAGAGATGCATTAACACAGCGCGCTATTTGCCTTAATGGCTAGTCTTCCTTCTCCTGCTGTATTTATAGGATGGTGACATCATCAGACTGGACATGGTGATGTGTGTGCACTTTGTTTTATGCCATTCCAGGAATGGTCCATGTGGGTCAGCAGGTGTCAACAACTTGAACATGACCTCAGTATCCTTACCTTGTGTGATCTATCTGTGGACACATTGACATTCCGTCATATGTCAACACATATTTATGCACAGCTTCTTGGTTTTGTGGATACTACATGTGTCTGGGATGTTGATAAAGGGCTATTCAAAGTCTATGTGACACATGTGTAGATGTGTTCATTGATGTATGTCCTGGGTGGCTGCCTTTCAAAGAGTCTAGCATGTTTGGGAACCATGACCCGCACATGAACATACCACAGTTGGTAGGGTTGTGTGTGTGTCAGCTTCCAATACCTCTGTTTATGACTGCAACCATGATGGACTTCATGACCTTGGAGATCAGACCTCATAGGCGTACTGGACTTGACTTCCCATGGTGTGTTGTGCACCAACACTTGTGGGGAGTGCCATATGTAGCTGTGACACATTCAACGGTTCCACATCCTGTGTAGGGGGTGCAGCTCAGCTGACTGTTCAGGTGCATGATATGTTTGTTCTGTAGTTTGTGCATGACACATATTGGGAATCAATGTATTCCACCTGCTGCCATGCTTTTGGCAGTGGGGGTAGCTGCTCATCCATTCTACATGTGATATCTCCTGGTATAATGATGTGGACTATTGTCAGTGGGGGATGGGCATGTACATATGGGCCTGTCTGTCATGATGTCGGCATTGACACTCAGGTACAGTTGGCCCTGACTCAGGACATATATGTGTGTACATTGATATTTATGACATAGCTGAAGGAGGTGTCATGATTCATTCTGGACTCCTTCTCAGCTCCTCTTTACAAAACACTAACAAACATGATCACTAATCCCTGTTATACTCTTTTACATGCTTAACACCCTACTGATCCTTTGTGATCAGGCTACAGAGTATGTCATGGTAATATCCTGGCATGTCCAGGGGTCAGTTTTGTGTGTACTCTTCAGTCCAGCTGGTGGATATTGTGATATTGACACAATGTCACATCTGCCTCATGTACACAGACAACCCTCGCCTCCTCCCGACAAACTCAGATATATGTGTGAGATGCACCTATATAGACATACAGGGAGCTGAACTCTCTCGACCCATGACTGGCACAGTCTATCAGGTGGTGAAGGCAACCACACACACCACATATCAGTCTCACATATCCTCTAGCAACAGCACTCAAACCACATTAGCACACATTAACATACTCCGATGCTGTAAATGTACTCTACCTAAGCAGCAGAGACCTCCAAAGCAGACAGACACACACACTTGCTACCCCACTACAATACCCACATATCACTAAGTTCACAATGTCAGTGTGCCACACAGTCACTGCCCTTCGGGCTAAACAACACACCTAATACACTTGTAATAGGCGACACTTATGTTCAGACACACTGACGTACCACTCATCAGCCCTGACAAGGGAATAGTCACTTTGGGCTGTCTGTTGGGTGCCAGGATCTGCCGCATAACACAGGCAGTCAGGTCACTCCAAAGCAAGTACAAGACTGGCACCATCATTGTCCATGCTGGTGTGTGTAACCTCAGACGTTACTCCCTGGACCACATGACATGATACATGGAGGTACACTCTGATCATGTAGCCCAAGCCAGTATGACCCTGACCTTGTCTAGCATCTTACACCCACCAATTATGATGTCACAGTATACGGACACACATATCACATTTAACAGTTGGCTAACAAATTTGTTTCATTCATAGGGGATACAGTGTCTGTCAGCATATGGTGACATGCTCAACATGCCACGTAGCTTCACTATGGACAGCTTGCACCTGTCATTCTTGGACTTTGGTATGCTGGCTAAGGCTCTTGCTACCACCAGAGTGCCTTTTTTAAGCAGGGCTCAGAAGATAAACCCACCTCCATAGACATTACAGGTTAAATGAAACTAAGGGTAATGCTGCTCAACAACAGTTGTGTTAACCTCATATTGTGGCTACTCAGGACTCTCCTCAGTATGGAGGAGAGCAGTATCTGTGCACTGATAGACACCTGGTTCAGGCTCACTTATGCACACCAGCACTACCAGGTTATGTTTCATACCATGCTGTCTGACAACAAGACTTGGAACAGACAACACAACTATAGGAAGTATCCATATACATCACAGATACACACACCTCCAGGTTAGTAGCACTGCACAAAGCATCACAGACCATACATATACAACTACCATTGTGCAATACTGCCTTTCAGTTTGTTGCATGCTACAGAACACACTACCAAACTCAGGAACCATACTCGGCTTTTGTGGGAACTATGGAGAATATGAAGGTCTCCACAGACATCATTATATTGTGTGACTTCATATACACACATATTGACTGGGGATACTACTCAAGCCCCGACAACCTCACCCAGAAGTCACTACAATTTGTGGACTCATATGCTTTGGCACAACCAGTCAGCACAGCCACAAGGGGGAATACATATTGGACCTGCTCATCACCAACATGGTGACTCTATGTTCCACACCAGCGATATACCCCTCATTGGTAAGGTCAGAACATACATGTATCTCACAGGACATACATATACCCTCCACACACCCACCCTGGGTTATCTTGGTGAACTTCTCATGAGCCAACATCTCACTTCACCGAAGCAAGGTGGTATCCTTCAGAGATCCTGAGACAGTGGCATATACGGCTCACACATTGCTGCATCCTTTACATACACATTCTATGGACACCTAGTGGACTGCATGAATTGTGCTATCTCAAATAACAACAAGACCCACTACTACAATGGCAGGGGACCTGTCTGGTAGACCCCAGCCATTAATAAGCTGTACAATGTCAGGAGGATGCTACTACATGATAGAGCACAATCCCAGACTGGGAAGGCATCTGTGATCTGTACTAGCAGACAGGTACAATCACTCATAGACTTTTCTAAGGGCCGCTTCTACCAGACAATTGCACCTGCCATGTAGGACTATCACAAGGCCTTCTTCAGTTATGTCAGGAACCTGGATGGACACTCACTGATATGCTGTGAGTTACTGCATACTGACTAAACCTACCCTGAACCCACTGGCATTGCCTACATCTTGGCAAACAGGTGCAGTGCAGATGTATCCCACCCATCCCCCCTAAGGAGCAACTATCCATCCCAACAGAGTATAACCTCCCTGACATCACACAGTAACAGGTGAGTGCTGCCCTCCCCACAGCGTACATCACAGTATCAATGTGACCAGATGGTGTCCCAGCCTGCATCATACACGAGCATCATGACAAACTCAACCCTCACATTACATCACTGTTCAATATCGGAGTTACCACAGGATATGTACCCAAGGAATGGTATACTGGGACAGTGGTCCCACTCCACAGAGTTGGTGCCACAACGGACCACAGACAATGTTGCCCTATAAGCCTATGTAGCCTGTTCTGCAAAGCTATGGAGCATATTGTCATAGGACTCCTACACATAGACATCAGGAACCTACAGACACTGTGTCCTACTCATTTCAGCATTGTTGTGGGCAGATCTTGCCTCTTGAACCTGTAGGTATTATTTAAATGGCTAACAGGTCCATCAACATAGGGACGGCTATCCACACAGCCTACCTGAACCTTGCAAAACCATTCAACACAATAACCCACTTGGCCATTATGCATAGGCTCACCAGTGTCAATTTGGACACATATCTCACACAATGGATTGATACCTAGATCAGGGATAGCACCCAAATGGTCAGGATTGCAGGTGCCAGGTCTGACTATACACCAGTTACACATGGCATCCCACACAGCTTGGTCCTGGGATCTCTCTTGTTCAGTATATGTTTGTCTTACGTACAGACTATCACAGGGGGAATATGGCTGAACATGTTTGCACTTGACTGCAAACTGCGTGCCATGATCAACTCTCCTGCTGCCACATGCATACTCAATCAGGGTCTCAAAGAGATGGATGACTGGTGCCTGAGCCATGGCCTATAGCTAAATGCCATTAGTTGCATAGTCATCCCCCTTTGGGAGTAACAACATGCCCACACATTACCACATAGGTAGTACTCCATTACATACGGTAGGAGTTGTTAGGGGTTTGGGGACATCACATGTTCGTACTGTCGCCTTTAACATTCATGTTGCCAAAGTAGTTGGACACACCTTCTATGTGTGCCACCTTATTCCATATGGTTTTACATCTAGATTGAGTGAGGTCATTGTGCCCCTATACTCATCACATCCATGCTTGGTTACAATGCCACATTTGGGGTGTACCTTACCTGACACCTGCAGCAACTGTACTGGCCACGGACGGTCCTCACCAAGCAGATTTAGGGACTCACACAGATGCCCTGCATAGTTCAGATGCAGCAACTCCAGCTCTACTCAGTCGCTTACCACCTACTCAGATATGATGTGTGCCTGCTGTTTACAGCTATACCCAAACCAGAATTACTGGACATGCCCCACCTCAGGATATCCAACTCCCTTGGAGCTACACACTGCAGAGACATATATCTCAGCACAGATGTTAATAGGACATACTGGAGGGACAGATTCTTATCCCAGAGGCTCCACTCACTACAGAATGTAATCCCAGTTTCACATAGGCAGAGCTACCCACTGACCACCTACTGGAGACATCTTGATGACTGTATGGGTGATTGTATATTTACCCCTAGGATATCTTCTGTGTCCCTGCTAGACAGAGGCACACTAGCATAAACGTACATGGGCTATCTTGTGTGACCTACTATTCACACACACACAGTGTAGTAATCTGACAGGGTTGCGAATGCCAAACACACTCTGGCTAGGCTTGTACATGCCCTAGGACAGATAGCCTAGTATCGACCTCTGAACCTATGCTAATGTTCAAGGTGCACAATGTTTATTGCTGATACTGTTTGCGGGTCTTTATCATCTTTGCTTTACCAGTTTCCATGAAGAACTTCAGTATCTGCAGAACATATTTGATTATGACAGGGCTCCACTATATTATAGATGTGTCTGTTGTCATATAACTGTGCACAGGGCGGATTGCTGTATAGTGACAGGTTCCTGGGTTAACACATGCAACTGCCAGATATGCGTGGCCCACTGCTGTACTCAGACATGGCCTAAGTGTGTGAGCATGCCCAGTTCTGACATTACATGTTTTGTTGCCTGACATTTGTCTCATTTATTCGTGTGAGCATGCCCAGTGTGACTCTTCAGTTTGTTGCTATCTGAGGTCCACGACATTTGCTGATGTGTGCGAACATGACCAATATTAACATTTATACTGTGTGTGTTGGAAGTCAGGTTCTGTTCTTACTGCAGGACTCACCTTTGTGTCATAACTCAACAAGGATTATGCTGTGCCTGCAGGGTTTCCATGGAATACTTTGCATAGACTTATCAACATTCATAGGTTCATAGGTTCATAGGTTCATACTAGGCTATCTGCCCGAGGGCATTTACAAGCCTAGCCCATAGTTTTGTGGCTTACGCCACCCCTTTAGTATGGGGAACTATACCCATTATTTTGCTGTGCCTCTGTTGAGCAGTGACACTGAGGTAATCCCTGGGGTATATCTGCGATCTCCCATCCATTGGTCAAGATTTCTCTTGAACAAGGCCAGCGGTGCTCTGCCTCACATATACCGGATTTTATTCCACAGCATAGGAGTCTTTGGGTGATGAATCTATCCCTCCAGCACGTCCTATTAATAGCCGTGTCGAGGTTTAAGTCTCCGCCTTGTGGCTCTGACGGATCTAGATTTTTGAGGTGAAGCATATTCATCAAATCTGGGTTTGACATGGCCTTGTATGTTAGGCAAAGGTCACCTCTGAGCAAGCGGTGGCGACTGAATAGAGCTGGAGTTCTTTCAGTCGGGCAGCATAGGACAGATGTTTGAGACCCTTTATCCTTTTGGTGAGGAACTTTGTGGCCTCTCCAGCTGCTGCAAGGGTCGGGTCAGATACATTCCATATGGGGCATTGTATTCAGTCATTGGTCTGATGAGTGATGAGTATAGGGAGACTATGACCCCCCTTGATCTAGATGAGAATCCCTTCATGATAAGGTGGGCAATGTAGAAGGTCTTCCTAACTACTTTAGCTACATGGGTGTCGAATGACAGACTACTATCAACCTGGGTCCCCAGGTCCCTGATAACTTCTTCTGTACTCAGTGGATTGCCACCTATTTGGTAGCTAGGGGTAACCTTGTTTTTCCCGAAGGTATGACTATGCATTTTTGGCATTTAACTTTAGGCCATGGCTCTGGCACCAGTTATCCGTTTCTGTGAGACCCTTCTGAAGGATATCTGTGTCAGATGTGCTTTTTACTATGGCGCCCAGTTTGCAGTCATCTGCAAACTTTGTCAGCATAACCCTCCTGTGTTTGCTTGTACTTGGAAAAGTAGATGCCAAACAAGAGTGGGCCCAGGACTGAGCCCTGTGGTACACCACTTGTGACAGGCTTTGAGTCTGACATGGCGCCAGCAACTCTGACCCTGTGGGTTCTGTCACTCAGCCAGTTTGCAACCCATCTTATGATGTATGGGTTAACATTTAAGCTGATGAGTTTTTCAATGATACCCGAGTGGGGTATTGTATCAAAGGCCTTCGCCAGATCGAGGTAGGCTGTATGGACTGCCTTTCCCTCATCAATGGCTTTGGTGACTGTTTCGAAAAAGTCAACCAAGTTTAGAAGGCATGATCTGCCTTTGACAAAGCCAAACTGGGATGGATCCAAAGTCTGCAAATTCCCTATGTCTTTATTTATGAGGTCCATTATGATCCTCTCCATGGCTTTGCAGATAAGGCTTGTCAAGCTAATGGGCCGGTAATTCCGTCATAGAGGTGGACCACTGCAATACTGTCATGGTTTAGTGGTTCAGTAGTTTGGCTATAGTGCACAGTATCCTAGGGTTGAAGCCCATCACTGCTTTATATTTTCATACTGAGCAGACCACACTGCTTAAGGGCCTGTTAAGCAAATATGAGCATGTTGGCTTTTGTTCAGCTATGCCCTACTTAGACCAGGCTTGTCCGACATTGCTCAGTATTCACCAACATTGCTGGACGTTGCCCAATATTACTGAACATTGACCACAGTTGTGCTAGTTGGTGTGTGCAATTTTGCTTGCATATACTACATGGTGGTAATTGCTGTTTAGCACTGCTTTATATTGCTTACCACATGGCATTCATGCCTTAGCTGGTGCTGCAGGGCTGCCTATGTTGGATGCATATACTACACTCCCTGCACATGTTTGGAAGCAAGTAGTGTCAACTTAGGCATCCCTTTTACTTTATGTGCGAGTCGGAGAGGGTTATCATTTCTAGAGTTCCTACTGAGCCAGTGTATGTGCTATGCGTTGTCTCTTTGCCAAGGCCAAAGCATACTGGGCATCCCCCTTATGCCTACTGGGGCAGGCTCTGGTTGTTCCTCCTCCGAGTCACGCTCTGCCTGTGATGGCCTTGGCAATGTTGGGGGGCTGTTTGGCTCAGGCCTATGCTGGTCCTGCTGCAGCTGTTTTCACAGGATCATATTATGTAGCATAGCACATACCATGACAATTTGGGTACATGTAGTTGATGAGTACTGCAAGGCTCCACCAGATATGTCCAGGCATGGGAATCGTGACTTGAGCAGCCCAAACACACACTCGATTATTTACGTGTTTGTGCGTGTGCCTCATTATGGAATTCCTGTTCAGGTGTGTGTGTGTTTCTGATGGGTGTCATCAGCCAAGGCTCCAGTGCATAGCCAGCATCCCCCACTAGGTGACCATGTGGGATGTCCCCATTGGCAAATGTCTGGTACAGCTGCGTCAGATGCCAGATATGGGAATCATGGTAGCTTCCAGGGCAGCCTGCACATACATTCAGTATTATGCCCTGGGCATCACACATGACCTGGCAGTTGATGGAGGGAAAGCCCTTGTGGTTGAAGTAGACCCTACCCCACTTGCCTGCTGGTGCTTTGATGCGTATGTGCGTGCAGTCTATTGCACCCACTACCTCAGGGTATTCCGCTATTTGCTGGAAGAGACGCATATTGCTGACCAATACCTCACAGGAATTGGGGAAATATACATGATCACCGACATGTGCTGACATGGCATCCAGGAACTGGTGTAGTACCCTGGATGCTGATGCCTGTGATATCCCCATCATATCACCAGTTGGTCTCTGGAAGGTACCTGTTGCTAATATTCTTAGGCCAACACATAATTTGGTTTCCACATGGATGGGTTCCCCTCTGTTGGTTCTGTGTGTGAGGCATGGCCTGCACAGCTCAACAATTTGCTGCAGGAGGTCTCTGTCCACTCTATAGACTCCACTATCTCCAGCTCATGTAGCCCCTGGTAGGTTACCCTAGACCTGTACACTCTTATCCATCTCCTCACTGTGGGTTGTCCAGCAGCATTTCCATTGTCACCACCCTCAGCATGTTGCATATGTCGCCTTATAACAACAATGGCAGCCCCTAACATTTCTTTGTCTCAGTAAAGCATTTTCAGTTTTCACTTCTATTAGCTTACTGCAGTGTCTCTTGTGAGAAACATAATGGACTGTTGTTTGCAGAGTTTTAAGTGTTAGGCTGGGCTGGGCTATTGTACTGCCTGTGTAATTGCCTGGTTCTGATTGTTTTCACCTGCTAGCTCTGCTAGTACTCCCTGGTAGCTTCCTACTATTTGTTGTGCTTCCTTTTTCCTTTCTGTTTCCTCAGGGGGAAGCACCATGCACACAAGCTCAAACACGAGCACAACAACTAAGACACGGGCACACATGCTTACACAGACTAAAACTTGCTTATTCAGGTTAAAATGCACACACACCAATGCAAACATGATTACAACTCTTTAAACAGCCTTATACATGCTTACTCCAGCTTAAACGCTTACACACGCGCACTCTGTCTTACTCGGGTTTACAGGTGTGCACACGCGCGCATGCACACTCAGCAAGAAACTTTGGTATTATCCATGGTATACACCTTCCATTTCTTGGCTTTCCCTAGCCTACCTGTTGACACACCTCTTTCCATGATGTCTAAATGACAGCTGACACATGCCACCCTGCTCCAATGAGCTTCACTTCTTTCATACATACCCCCCTTGTGATGTCACCTATGTTCTACTCTCTTACTCCCCATATCCTACTCCTACACTCCACTAACTGTGCTCATTTGCTATGTAAACTAGCGATTCACTATCCTAACACTCATTTACATAGGATTGCCTACTAATGCTTGGTTACATGTCTTAGACTGAGCTTCCCCCTTAGCAACCTCTACTGGGTGGCCATGTTGTCTTCAGCCTGCCATTCCCTTGCATTGTACATTACTATTTTCAATAAAATCCACATTTGTGGGTTTTAATTTGTAGTATTCTGGTTTTTAGAGCACAGCCCTTTTGCGCGGTGCTGCGCTATGTTTAAACATCAGAAATCGGCAAAAAAAAAATTATCTTTATTTTAATTTTGCTTCAGGGAACATTTTCAATGGCCATATATTTGGCCATTGGCATGCTTCCTGCACTGGATGCAACCTTTATTTGGAGCTGTCACGGCTTCGTTTTGCTATTTGCAGAACGGTACTCAGTTGTCAACTGAGTACAATTCTGCAAATAACACTGCTCTTACTCAGACAGGTTTGGGTTTCCTGAATCGCAAATCTACCTCATTTGCATGCCTTTTGCCTGCAATTGAGGTGATTTGCATGTCCCAGCCCTGTCCATGTAAGAGCTGTTTTTACGAGCTCTTTTACACGCCCCTACAGGCTGTTCCTGGATCGCTCATTGGACATGATGGCTGCATGGAGTCTTACTCTACTCTTAGACTCCGTGCAAGCCATCATGAATCCGGCCCATTATGTGTACATTCTTTATACTGATCGCAATACAGTGGGGTTAGGAAATTATTTTTTTCCCACTGTAGTGCGATCTTGGAGTTGGTATAATTAATTTACTGGGGGTGTGGGGGGCAGAGCTCCCCACTTGTGGGGTGCAGGGGGGATTGCCCCCCTGCAGAAATGTAGTAAACAGTGTATGGGATGTTATTTATATTTGCTTTGTAGTTTTTGATGTTGTGAGATTCGATATTATGAGTTTTAGATGTTTTGAATTTTCGATCATGTGGTCTCTCTGTTTTGCAATTAGACGTTATAAGCTTTCAACGTTATGAAGTGGAACCATATATATATATATATATATATATATATATATATATATATATAGAGAGAGAGAGAGAGAGAAATAGAAAGATAAACACATAAATCAATGGTACAGTAACACTTTTTTTTTAGGATGGGGTAGTTTTCACTAAAGAGAAGCTAATAGAAGATTCACAAAAGAAAAGCTAATAGAATGTGTAAAAACAGTAGTGCAAGTTATAATTTTAGTTATAATTTTAGCAGTGAGAACCGTAGATTATTAAGCATTTTTGTCTGACTGTCCAACTCACAGCACTGCCTTTTGCTCTACATAAGTAAGATATTTTAGATGTGTGTTTTCTTGTAGCAAAAGCTAGGAATTAGAAAGTTTAGACTACGTGTTTTTCTGTGATGTCAGAACTGTACTACTGATTTATTTTAAGTATTTCTGTGTGATCTCTGAACTTTTGACTAGCACTGTGTAGTAGAAAGTATTGTCTTGTCGTTTTAATTATTTATTATTAAATATTTTGAAACCTTTTAACTGTGGCTGGTTTGTGTAGAGATAAGTTAAGCTCTAGAGTACATTGCATATTTATAGAGTTTACTGTCCAGGTCACTCCAAATAAGCTTTGACTGTTTAGTCACATCTACCATTGGATAATAATATTGCACAGTAATAATTGGACACCCTTTTAAGGGCCTGTGAGTAGCTGATAATTATTAGCTGGGTGGGGGCAGCTGGTACTATAGTTTAGTCTGGGTAAAAGGGGCACAGTGCCAGCCTTCCCCAGGAGTGTCTGTGTACTTGTGGAAACTCTTATCTCAAAGTGTGTGTGTCAGCTACTTGGGCAAGGACACAAAGCACTGGTTGGACAGAGATGGTACTGGAGATTTTAGCTTGCCCAGCTAGGCTGAGATCTGGACCCTATAGCTGTACCAGTGGGGAGTCTTATTGGGGACCTGGAGACCAAGAGATTGACCAGCCCCGAACTGACTGTGATCTCTGCGTGCTCTTAAGGAAATTGCACTTTACTGTGTGTATTTGTTATCCTTTCCACATAGTGATGAGGATTGAGGCTCCTTGATTGCTGGGCCAGGGCACGGGCATCACATATTAATTGGAGGCAGTGGCTGGGATATCATCACATATTTATTGTTTGGCAGCGGTGGGATATCCACATCACATATTAATTAGTTGGCAAATACTAATTGGCTTGGAGTGGTGTGGGTAGAGTGAATCCTGTAGCTTGTGTACAGTGAGCTTTGAAGGTGTTTTGTACTCTAAATCAGCCATGCAGTGAATACTCAGAGTTCAGATCACAATTGTTTTATTTCTTTTGTTTGCTTAGTTAGTTAGGGTGAGCAGGCAGTATGTCAACAGAGGAGTATGGAAAGCTGACAAGGAGCCAGCTGGTGGAGATGTGCCAGGCTAGGGGACTGGTGCATGGAAACCTGAATAAGGCAGATCTGATTGCAGGCCTGGTTACAGCTGCATTAGAAAACAGCAACCAGGAGCACAATCAGACTAGCTGTGGAGATATAATTCCCTCAGAGAATGGACAGCTCAACCTTTCTGCAGTGGACTTAAAAATCCAGCTGGAGCTAAAGAGACTTGAGTTGAAGGCCAGGCATTTGGAAACAGAAGCAGCTGAGAGACTGAGGAGTCTACAGGCTGAGGAGACAGAGGTAGCATGAGAAGTAGATGCTGAGTCATGGAGGTAATGGGGAAGGGAGTAACTGGACCCCAGAAGCACAAAAGGTCAGCAAATTTCTTCTGCAGTTTAAAGAGGGGGATAATTTTAATAGTTTCATTCATATGTTTGAAGGGTATGTAAACAGTATGAAGTTGACCAAGGGCTCTGGGTATGGTTCCTGAACCTTACTCCATGGTAAAGCTGTAACTGCATTAGCTAAAATGTCTGACATTGCATGTTTTCATTATACTGCTGTAAAAAATTGCCTTTTAGAACTGTTTAAGCTAACACTTGAAACGTACAGGAAAAAACTTTTGTGAGCACAGATGCAAGGCAGACAAAAGTGTGTGTGAATATGTTGCTGCATTGAGCACTTATTTCCATAGGTGGATGAGTGAATGTCAGGCTACCACTTTTGAAGGGCTGGCAGACCTTTTGGTGAGGGAACAGGCCCTTAGCGCTTTGCCTGAGAACATGAGGATCTGGTTAGCTGATAGCTGATGTGCTACTTCAGATGAGTTGTGGAAGAAGGGAGATCTATACCTGGCAAGCAGGGCAGGCCTGCACAGGAAGGGGACCCCCAATACTGCTCATGGGTGTAAAGGAACACATGGTGGGCAACACAGACTGCTACAACGGAATCTGCCAGCAGCAGGGGAAGCCACTAGTCCAGGTACATGTCCAGGAGCTAGGGTAAATGTTTTGAATGCAACCAGTGGGGCCATGTGGCATACAGGTGTCCACGGAGGCAAGCTGGGGAATAAAGGCAAGGGAGTCAGTAAGTGGGAAAGACAAAATGCAAATAGTCGGTTGTCTTGGGACAGAAAGGGTACCAAACTACCACCAGAGGCTATATCCTATTTTAGTGAATGGCAAAGAGGCCATTTCCAAGAAAGACACAGCCTCTAATATAACCATTGTAAAGCCTGCAATGGTTACACAGGAGCACTACTTTCCTGGGCAGTCAACTCCAGTCAGGGCTTTAGGAGTGATCCCATTCCAAATACCGTTGACTAGGGTTCACCTTGACTGGGAGGGTGGAAAAGGAAGCCAGCAAGTAGGTGTGTTTGAGGATATACCTGCAGATGTCCTGGTAGGGGATGATTTTGATAGTGCAGTACCCTGTACATGTGCAGTTACATGCAGTCAGGCTTGGAGACAAGCATATAAGTCTGATAGCCTGGGGGAGACCCATACAAACTGCATACTTGCAGCCAGGACTGGTGAGGTGGTTACTTCAGGGAGGGAGATACCCTGTAGCAGTGAGACTGAAGGTGAGCCACAGCTGCTTGTGGGTACTGATGGTCCCTTGGACAGAGTGACTGCAAAGGTAGAGGTGAGTAGTCGTACCCAGGCTGACAGTGAGACACCATTGTCATTGTATGCCAGACTTCCTGTGGAAGGGGAGCTGGGAAGGGTTACAAGGACTGAGGCAGGTAGCTAGGGAGACACCTGATTCTCAAGGAAAGGCGGAATCTGTATACTGGGACAAAGGGTTACTATACAGAGAGTGGAACCCTGATGGAGGGCTAGAAGGTCACTCCAAATAAGCTTTGACTGTTTAGTCACATCTACCATTGGATAATAATATTGCACAGTAATAATTGGATACCCTTTTAAGGGTCTGTGAGTAGCTGATAAGTATTAGCTGGGTGGTGGCAGCTGGTACTACCATATAGTCTGGCTAAAAGGGGCACAGCTGGAAAACCTGTGCCAGCCTTCCCCAGGAGTGTCAGTGTGGTCGTGTAAACTCTTATCTCAAAGTGTGTGTGTCAGCTACTTGGGCAGGGACACAAAACACTGGTTGGACAGAGAGGTTGCTGGAGATTTTAGCTTGCCCAGCTAGGCTGAGATCTGGATCCTATAGCTGTGCCAGTGGGGAGTCTTATTGGGGACCTGGGGAGCAAGGGCGCGACTAGCCCCAGACTGACTGTGATCACTGTGTACTCTTAAGGGAAATTGCACTTTACTGTGTGTATTTGTTATCCTTTCCTCTCATATGAGATGCCCTATCTGGTGTTAGTGGTGAGGAGTGAGGTTCCTTGATTGCTGGGCCAGAGCACGGGTGTCACAGGGAGCATCAGGTATAAAAGCTAAGAGTCATTGGTTTAAATGTTCTGTATGGAGCATGTGGGTAATAACCATAGTAGGGAAGATGAAGTTGTGCAAAACAGCAGTGGCAAAGAGCCTTGAGAGACATTTTAACATATTTGTAGAAAAATAGGGGAAAAAGACTTGTAAGTCATTATAAGTATTCAAGAGGAAAATGTATGTAATATTTGGGAGTAAGAGAGGGAGGAAAGAGAGTAGAGGAGATCAGAGTTATTACTGAAGTGAGAGAGGGGGGAAATAGGAGAACAGGAGTAGAGTAGAGTGAAGTCATGCAGGGTGTCAGCAGAAACATTCCCGGTGAGCTGAGAGATGGGAATAGAGTAAGGTCTTGAAGGTGAAGGGGCAGTGGGTGGTATGAAAGAGAGAGGTGGTAGAGAATAACAAAGGTGTGCTAGAGAAAAGGATAATAAAAGTTTGCCTGGTGACTGAGCAGGTTTGTGCACTTCTAGCAGGTACTGATTAATGGATCCAAGAAGTCTAGCATGCAGATGCATTTTGAGAGAGAAGGAGAGGGAGGGGCAGAGAGAAGGTTTGAAAATGAATTTATGGGCATAGGTTAGTTGGATATAAAAGAGATAGTTGGGTAGTTCTAGTCAGTTTAGTTTGTAAAGGGCATTGCAGTGGTGGGTGAGGATTTATATCCAGTAGCAAACTTAGAGATTTTGTTATAGCAGGAGGACAATTTTGTTTTTAGAGAGGATTGCAGGTTAGTAAGAAGTGGACTCCATACAAGAGGGAGGGAATGAGGTAGGTGATGGAAAGGACATGTTTAGTAGAGGGAGTAAAAGAATGGTTGTGGCGATAAAGCATACCTCCAAGAAGCTTTGTATGGGAGACAATTTCAATTGAGGTATTGTTTTGACTGGTTATGGTAAAAGAGTTTTTGTCTATAATGGTATTGCTCGAGGGAGTAAATAACATGATTTTGGACTTAGATGCATTGAGTGCAAGGTGATTATTTCACATCCAGCACTCAGTAGATGAGAAAGCTTCTTGGGTTAATTTCTGGAGCATGGGGATGGATGCAGCAGTGCAGATGATCATAGTATCATCTGCGTATTGGATGATTTTAGCATGTGGGATAAACTGATGGAAGTCATTTATGAAATTGTTAAAGAGTAAAGGACCTAATATAGAACCCTGTGGTACACCTGTAAGATTATTAATGAAGGCGGAAGTGCAGCTTTTCCATTTGACGGCTTATTGCCTATCAGAGAGATAACTGGAATACCAGTTAAGAGAATAAATGGATAGACTGAGGTTAGAGAGTTTGGATAGGAGAAGATTATGTGAAATAGTATCGAAGGCCATAGATAGGTCAAGAAGGAGGGTGGATTCTAAATTGCCAGACTCATGAGCATTATTTATGATTTTGAGGAAGGAGAGGAGGGCAGTGGTAGTGCTGTGTCCAGGTCTGAATTCATATTGTGTGGGGGTAAGTAGGTGGTTGTCTAAGAGGTTAGGGTAATAGTTGCAGGTGAATACATTTTTCTAAGATTTTTGAGATGGGGATAAGATGGCAGTTGGCCATAAATTAGGTATGTCACTGTTGTTGTCCCCTTTATGAAGGGGAATAATAAAGGCCTTTTTCCAGATTAGGGGTACATAGGTTTCTTGAATTGACCAATTTATTAGGATAGAAATGGGGAAGGCTATGCCACTGGCAGCTGTTTATAAGACGTTGTGTAGAAGACCATCGGGCATTAGAACAAGACTTTAATTTCTGAAGGAGTTTTCTTATTGTGGATATAGGAATAGGCTTGATGATGAAGGGGGGGGGGGGGGTTTGGGGATTGTTGGTGTTTGTGGAGGGTGAGATCGGAAGAGGAGACACTGATGAATTGTTTGTGAAAGATGTGGTGAGTTTGGCTATAGAGTCTATGAAGAAGGAATTAAATTGGGTGGCTAAGAAATGTTCAGAGGCATTAGGATCTAGGCAAGGGTTAACTTTATTACCAGGGTGCAGGAGGGAAGAGATACTATTCCAAAATGTTTTGGGGTTAGTTTTATGGTTATGTTGGAATATGGTGTAGGATTTTCTGTCAGATGCAATATATTTTTTTTTACTTTATTACATAGTAGCTCGTAGTCTGATAGGGAGGTGGGAGTATGATATTTCTGGTATTTTTTCCATGTTTTGTCTCAGAGATGCATTAGGGTTAAGGTTTCTTTTGTTAACCAAGGGGGAGTTTTACACTTAATTATTTTTGTTCTGGAGGGTGCAAAGCTATTTAACAGGTTTTAGAATGTAGTGCTGAAAAAGGTGACAGCATCATTCGGGGAGGGGGGGGCTTCAGAGGGTCCCAGCTTATGTATTTTAGAGAGTCAGAGAAGGAATTTGGGTTGAGGTTTTTCAGGAAGTGAGTAGAGATGTAGGTATGAGATAGATGAATTTGAGGAGGCTAGACGAAGGGCAAAGGTGGGGAGATGATCACTGAGGGAGTTGGGAAGGGTATCATTATCAGAATAGTTGTGTGGGTGAGAAACAAGTATCCAGTCAAGAGTACTACCAGAGGAGCAGTCTTTAGAGGGTCTAGTAGGTGAGTTGATTAGTTGTGTGAAGTTATATCGGTTTAGGTTTTGGGAGTTTATGGGAGATTGTATGGTGGGCCAATTAATATTAATGTCACCTAAGATTAAGGTTTCATTGTTAATGTTAGCAGAGAACCAGGAGAGGAATTTTTCTAGCATGTGGATGTTGTCTCCAGGTGGTATATAAAGAGTGACAATGCATATGTTTTTTGACTATTAACTGAAGGAAGGCTAGGAGGGGGAGAGGGTGAGTTAGAGGGCTGATGGGGAGAGGGTCCAGGGTTGGGGTGAATGTCAATGGAAAGAAAGATGGTGATAAGCTGAAGGATGTGGGAGAAGAGGAATTTAGAGTTTATAGTGCCAGGTTTAAGATTTAAGTTGTGTGTGTGTTTGGGCTTGTTTGGAATTTGAATATGGTTTCTGTGGTTAGGAATAATTTTTCGGGGGAAAAGCAGAGAGTTGTTGTGGGAATAGAGGTAAGAAGAAATAAAGGTTGTGGAATGTGTTTCCAATTTGGGGGAAGGTGAGGTTATATGAAAAAGGGGAGAGTGACTTGTATCTTGGAGGTAGGAGAGAAGGTAAAGATGGGTTAGGAGGAGAAGTCAAAGAGTTGAGGATATAGTAGTTGTAGGCCTTATTAACATGGTGGTTAAGTGAGAGTGAGATTGTGAAAAATAAGTGGTAAGGGATAGTATTGTGAGATAGGTAAATTGTTGAATTAGATAAGTTAGTGGGTAGTAGTAGAGGTAAGTAGAGGGATGGGATTTTAGGGGAGGGGTTATGGAGAGGGGGAGAGTTTGGGGTCAGATGAAGTATAGATGGGAGGGAATAATTGTTATTGGATGACGTGGTAGTGAGAGTAGTTTTTAGGGATATAAATGTAGAGGTAGTGGGTGTGGGTGGGAATTGTGGGCAGTGTAGGGGAGCGGAGTGTGCCCATAGGGCAAACGGAGCAGGCAGAGCTGAGGAGAAGGGAGTGGAGTTCCATAAACAATCAAGGATTTTGACTCAAGTAATGCACAGAGCTACAGACAATCTCAGCGGTAAGGGAAACCCTGCTATGTGTTATTAGGTGAAGTTAATTAGCAGTTCAGAAGCACAGATTGGTTAAGAGCCAATCATCTGGTAATGACAACCATGTTACAAAAACAAACAGCTAGCTAGGGAAACCATTCTGTATGAGAGTTTCTTCGCACAGTGAACTCGTTGTCACAACTTTTATATATCTACATGTATCAACAGAGGAGTGTTGTAATCCATCGGGTATTTAATCTTTTTGTTTACAACATGATGCATATGTGTGAATATACTTAGGGGGAATGGGGATTACAGCATAAGCATTTCTGAGAACTGTAATGATTACATGCCATTGATCATCAGATTTGTTACACCTACAGAAGAAGTACAGTGCAACAAAGGTGGAATGTTGTTTGTCAATGTGGCACACTGGTCTCCTGGGAATGCACCTTTATACTGGTTGTAATAGTACACTGCTATTTGTTTGGTACTGTTGTTTTTGACATATTATCAGGGGGTTACCCCTAAAGACCACACTGCAATGGACTCCTGTGTTGGGTGTGTGATCATACAGCAGTATCTGTTATGACACAAACAGGAAGAGCTGAGTATTGCTAGTATCGTAGTTGCATCCAAACTCTTAGTATGTTTGCACACTGTGGAATATGAGATATGTGATCAAGCTGTGGATACTGCCAGACATCTGTTATTACTGTATCTCTACATAGTGTGCTCCCATGTATGTGATCCTGACATGTGTTCCCATTTTGTAGTCTTTCAGGGAAAAATGTATGCAATACACTGGAGCCCTTTTATGGATGCTGAGAATTATATAATCCTGGAAGGCCTCCAGCAACACCATGAACTCCTACTGTCCAGGGGGAGGCAAAACAGGAAACATCAGGCAGCATTGTTGGCTGACCTGGTACATGACGTTAATTCCATCCGTCACCAGAGTAGGATATATGAGCAGGTTCGACACTGTGTGAGTGACATGATAAATGTGGCATGCAGAAGAAAAGCAGATGAGGCCAGGGATTGTGGTGTCACCAGTGGAGGGCCTGCAGAAGAACAACCACTCTCAGCTACTGAAAAATTCCTGGTGAACCTAGGAACACACAACAGCTCCCATGCATCCATCACACTGTATATTGTGGATGTGGGTGCTACAATTTTCACACCAGAGGAGCATCAAGGTAGGCTTAGTTTGATCAGCATTGGAATACTGTAGCATTTAGTGTGCCAGGGTGTACATAGTTTTACATGGATGCCAGGTGTTTGTTTTTGGAGGGGAGTTTAACTGCAGTTTGAATCTTATGCTCAGATTTTAACCAACATAATTAACATAGCAGCTATTATAAATGTGAGATAATATGGATGTATTACCCTGTTATAGTGCAACATGCCGTGGTGTTCACATTACTTCTCCCTCGACTTTTCACAGTTCCATCAGGAATTGGACAAGGCAGTGGTCCTGCTCCTGGTAAGCACAACATTGCTTTGTTACAGATGTAGATTTATTGCAATGTATTCCCTAAAGTGTCATCCCATGCCTGCTGGCTGGATTGATGTACTGGTGGCATGATTGCCAGCTGCACAGATATTTTCTGACTGTACACATTTTAGGGTCATACCTATGCCCTGTAGGTGTGACCACACTGATAGATGTGACAGTATTATTACAGATTGCCGTATGTGTCAACTGTGCAGAGTGTTGACAAATATTAACAGTGTACCTCATTGTTACTGATGAGATTGTTGTTTAAAGAGCTTTTTATTTACAAGTAACTACAGAATTCTGCTGGAAAATAATGTCTTCATGTCCTACTAGATGAGGTTGGAGGTTAAACAGGTCTGTAATATTACAAAAGTGTATACAGATTAATATATATTGCAACACAGTACTGAAAAGCATAAAAGTGCTTTTCCCTTTCTTATCACAGGTGATCAGAGGGGTTGGTCTCTGTCCCATTCACAACCTGATACCAGTGTCTCTTCCTCCTCTAATGATGATGATGGCCAAAGTGAGGCACAGATGGGGGTTTCAAGACTGAATCTGTCCCAGAGATTTACATCCTTCTTCCACCCTCATTATCACCATACAGAGCCAGTATGCCTACACATACCTAGTCCACAGAGGCCACAGATATTGGACAGTCAGAGGCTGGGGACATTGAACAGGAACATATGGCAACTATGGCTACAGAGAGTGTCAATCCTGGCTATAGCCAAAGAGCTGCTGAGGTTCCACACATGCAGACTGGTAGGGATGCTTGTAAGAGGCCTGCTGTTCTTCCGCCACCTGTTGCAGGTGTCTCTTCATAGGTTCACTCGATGTATGCTTTGGGCCATCATGGAGGCACAGGCACATTCTGAAAAGAACTCCAGATGAATGCTCAGGGTTATGGATGCAGCATAGTCTGACATCTGTGACTGCCTCTGCTGCTTTGCTGATACCCTGGATTGGTTCACTGATGCAGTGGAAAGATGTTGGTCTGAGACAGATCACACACTATCTGTACTGGAATGCACATTGTCTGTGATGGAACATCTTGTTGGAGTTGAGTGCCGGACTCGTGGACATAGGTCAGTAACTACATCTGCTGAGTGTCCACATGGCTGTGTACAATCATGGTCCTGTAGTGGCAGTACATCTATTGGTCCAGAGGCTAGTGTGCTGTTCACACCAAGATGTGGGAGGTCATGGGCTTATGGTAATGGGTGTTCCTGTGGAGAACACAGTCCCAGCAGACAGCAGTCACTGTCAGGTAGTAGCATGACTTCTGACCTTGGGCATGGAGATGCCAGTGTGACTCCTTGCAGAGCCAGTTCCCATGTTCAGGGGTGGAGATGGTGAAATATCAACTCTACTATGCATGGTTCAAAGCTTTTCAACATACAGACACGTAGGGCTAGAACTGTGTTTGACTGTGTTCATACACATACTCACACACCACTTCAGGGTAGTGTGCTACTTGGTAGAAGTGTTGCATGTTGCTGGCCCTCACCTCAGGGGTAAGGGTAAAAGATATGTTCTCACTAGCATGTGGAAGCATAGCATCCAGGAACTGGTGGAGTATCCTGGATGTGGAGGCCTGTGACACCCCCATCACGTCCTCAGTTGGTCTTTGAAAAGTACCTGTAGCTAGTATCCTAAGGGCTACACATACCTTTGTCTCCAATGGGATGGGTTTCCCTCTATTTGCTTGAGCTCTGAGTTGAGGGCAGCAGAGCTCAGTGAGTTCTTGCAATATGTCCCTATCCTCCCTGTAGTGCTCTACAATCTCCAGCTCATGTAGTTCCTGAAAGATTACCTTGGGCCTGAGCACTCTTCGCCTTCTCAGCCTAGCCTGTTGACAGTAGCACCAGCTACACTGACGTCAGCATATAGATTTAGCAAACCTGCAGCAGCCCCTAGCATTATCCCAGATAAAATTCCCAAGTCTCTACTCCAATGGCCCAGAGTATTGTGGGAAAATCAGAATGTAGGGTGTATGCATATTTTATACAGTTCTGATTTAGGTCCACTGTGTGGGATTGGCTAATTATGATCAATTCACCTGCCCAGGATATAATTAACTTAATTTATTGGCCCTACTTTAATGTGTGCATAGCTTATACAAAAGTCAAAAATATTTATTGAAGATATCCGGTTTTAATTGATTGCTGATTACATCATCAGTGTCACGTGGGTAGTCTGTCTGCACAAACATATGTGGCTGACAACAAAAAAATCCTAAAAATAATGAAACATTACCCCAATGTCATCCACATCCTCCGGGAATATCAACATTGTGTAGCAGCCTACATGAAGGAGCTATGCGGACAATGTTTCTCCTTTAAGCAATTCAGGAAAACCACCTCATTTGCATACATATTCCTGCTGACAGCTTAGATACTACACCTTTCAAAGCCATGTGAACTTGGTGACAGCACATATGCACCATTGTATGGACCCGACACAAGGCCCTACAGTATATTTGTGAAAACCATATTAGAAAAAAACAATTTTTTATTTCTGTTAAGCATGTTTGTGCACTGCAGCATATAATGCAAACATGACAAAATTAATAAAAAACATTAACTTTTTTACATATTCTCTTCCTTTTTCAGACATCCACAATGTACTTTTTGCATATATATGCCTGTGATCTAACATTTTCTGGGGAGTTATGTCCATATTTGTGGACTTTTACCTCTCCTTCTGTCCTTGTAGACTCCTTTATGTGGAAAAAAGCTTGCTTACACTATAGACACTGACACGCATGGCATCTACATGGATGCCTTTCTGCTTGTTGGATCACCTGGGTCACTTGTATAAGATTCAACTACTTATGAGGTAATTTACATTTCACAGAACTTTCTCTGTTTCTATGTGCTTTTTCGCTGCTAAGCGACGCTTACTGAATCTAAAATTGTCTGTGCTCGTGAAAGCATCAAGAAAAAAAATTATCTAAGCTTTACTGAATTCCCACCAAACACGTCTCAGTGTGCTGCAAAGTTCATCAGCATTGTAACACATGAAGGAGTACAGCTGAAGCCAATTATGACATAAGCATTAGTGTATAATCCTCAAAATAAAACCTGTATGACCTAAAAATATTTTTTGTTTGTAGAGTAAACATGAAGGTCAAAGAAAGCCACACCTCATTCCTTCAAACTTCACCAAAATGTATAGGCTAAGTATAATGGTGGACTCTCGTACAGTAGTGCTCCAACACTAGGCAGTCCACAAGTAATCTGTGCACATTCTGTTTATAGAAAGAAACTGCATTCAGTGCGAGTGTTATGCAAACATTGCAAACCTCCAGCATAAAGATATAAAGCTTTGTTCCCAACAAAGACAAATCAGCTAGCACAATGCAAACAGGCATTCATTTTTGGAATATCTGTTATTCATTAATGCAGTTCATCCTACATGGCAGATTTGCAGGTATAAAAATAAGGTAAGAATAGTGGTGAATTTGATAATTGTACTTAAAACTACCTTGACGACTTGTTTTATGAATATTTCC
Source organism: Protopterus annectens (assembly GCF_019279795.1). NCBI lineage: Eukaryota > Metazoa > Chordata > Ceratodontiformes > Protopteridae > Protopterus > Protopterus annectens. The sequence goes on from NC_056735.1 coordinate 1,075,875,233, forward strand.
TTTTTGTTGTGGAAAAACAACAAATATCTACACTATCCTGCATTTGTTTCCATACATTCAGCACATGAGGCAATGAACACCCTTTAGCTCTTGTTCTTTCTGCCACAGGCACAGGTTGCTTGCCCAAGGCACATCCCTCATCTGAGGGTGCCCCACATACTCAGACCTAGGGCCAGTTTAGAGTGTCCAATCCACCTACTGCATTGTCTTTGGAATGTGGGGGGAAACCCACACAAATGCAAGAATGACATGTAGACTCTACATAGAAGTCACCCCAGCTAAGAATCAAACCAGAGACCATCTTGGTGTGAGGCAAAAACACTGACCACTATACCACTGTACCATCCACCTACTGTATAAGCTACTGTTATACTGAAGTACAGTGTGTGCTGGCCATTGGTTTTTGAATCTGTGATGTTTATGTACCATCATTTGTTTGCTTTGCCTTGGTTTAATATCTCATCCTCTGCCTCCTCCTTCTACACATGCTAAATTAACTGGTTCCAAAATTATGCAGCCTTAAGGAATCAGAAAAGATATCCCCCTCTATTACAACTCATTTAATAACAAATGAGTAAACAAACAAGGAGAGAAAAATAGATAGACTGATAGGCAGACAGATAATTAGACAGGTAGATAGAGGGGGAGGGATTCACACACACAAGTTCCGTAGACAGGCAGGCAAGTAGGCAGAGAGGAATATCATATACTGCAAGCATTTCAATGCACAGAGAGGGTTAGATAAAATATGAACACAGGTGATAACATAAAAAATGTAGATATCTTCATAAACTGCAGCTAGGCATATCATGCATCTGATTTCTATTTTGCAGCAGCTACAAACACACAAAAAAACTATAGATATCATCACAAACTGCAACCAGACATATCATGTATTTGATTTTTATCTTGCAGCGCATTCGTTGCAGTTACTTGCATGTATCATTTTTAACCAAGAAATATATTTTTACATTATCATGCATGATAGAGGTCATGTTAGATTTATATAAATGAAAATAAACCATAGCAACACAATCTCATTTGCAAACATTATACATTCTAAGCCATGCCAACACATCTGTAGCTGCAAACATTCTACATCACTTTTAATATTTCCAGTCATTGTTAGTCAACCATTACATTGCTCATTCAAATTCTGCCGTCTTTTAAACCTCATTTGGATGTATCATGTTATCAAATCATCTGGCATATGATATGAGATGCTGGATTTTACTGATCCTACAGCTCTAGATATATACCCCAAAACAGAGACACACTGTAAATATTGCTCTTATAAATGTAGCATTTGCTAAAATAATAGATTTTGCATTGGCATGCATTTTCTAAAAGATATGAAGTCTGAAACTCAAATGTCTATGGTTATTCAGAGACTTTAGTCCTCAATGGTTTTTCCAGAAAGCCACAAATTTTAAGAGGAATTAATTATTTTTTTCAAAAACAGTTATTTTATAAATTTTAAGAGGAACTTGCCTAAAATATGAGGCTACAATTTAAACATTCTGTGAAAATCTGGACAGTTGAGAGGTATGTCATAAATGCACTCAAGTTAAATTGGGGTTTACTAAATGACAATGTTTGGAGCTTATTTTGCTGAATATATTTGACAGAAAAAACAAACAGCAAAATTTCTGTATCACAAAACTAGTGCCAAAGAGTGTTAAGTAGTATATGGTAAGGAATACAGTAGGAGTTTAAGGAAACAAGCCTACTAACTTGTTCAGAAGCATATTTTGGTAAAGGGTCAAGCCTCCTATAACCTCATGCAGTGGGATGCGCCCATCTCCACCACCCCATTTAAGTATTCGAACATTAAGGTTATATAGGCATAAACAAAGGGACACTTCTTGATTTTATAAATACAAACACACACAGACACACACACACACACACACACACACACACACACACACACACACACACACACACACACACACACACACACACACACACACACACACACACACATATGCACAAATACACACACATTCACAAACACAAATGCACACAAGTATTTTTTTTTTTTGAAGGAGTTGTACAACGTTGGAGTTTAAAGACTTGGGGTATAATCATAACTCTTAATGATTCAGTACAAATTTCAACAGAATCAGAGGCAAATCCAAAAATAATCAGAGACAATGAGGGACACTTTTAAAATATTAATACTATTAACAAGAGACATTGACAGAATAAGGGAATGTGAATTAAGATGCATTTTCTGAATTAAAAGAAGCTTATAACTCTAGTTATTATCATTGTTCATTAAGTGTAATCCACTACCTTTTCCTCTAATAACACTAGTTTAGGAGGGCTTAAGAATAGGGACCATACTTCTCATCAGCTTAGCACAAGAAATTGGACAAATCCAAAAATAATGGAGGAGGAGAGAGAAAGGCCAAAATCATTGAGAAATTTTAAATATCGCTCATATAAACTTATGAAGTTGGAAGATTGACAGGCTTTGCATTTGCATGCATTTTTCTGAAGGGTATAGCATTTGAATCTCAAACATCTATCATAATTTCGTGACTACTATAGATAAGGATTTGTCAGAACACCACCAATTGTATGGGGAACAGACCAAAAATATGAGGAAAAAATCTGGATATTGTATGAAATTCTGGACATTTGAGAGATATAGACCATGTATCATGCAGATTGCAGAGGATCTTGGCTATTGTAAAGTAACTAATTATTTATAATTACACTTTCTGAATGGCAGAGATTGTTCATTATAGTTTTATCTTCACGTTCCAGACCCCATCATTTGATTTCTTCAACTTTGCAGTAGTTACACTTTTGGTCTTCTGTTTTTGGTACATGCAGTTTAAGAAAATGTGTCTCAGTTGCACAGTCGATTGTCTTATAAGTACTAAAAGATGTGTCCTTGCTTTCCTGCACTTGGACTGGACATCACTTGTCCTGCATCTGGATGCCTTGCCACACCTTATGTTTACCTATGAAATTACATCAGTATTGGGAAAATAGATCAAATTACCAAACAACTTATAAATGAAAAAAAATAATAGTAAAGGAGCAAACCAAAGCTGAAGACTCTCAAAAACATATAAAGTTTGTGCCTACAAACATCCAACACAGGAACAGTCCAACCAACGATAAAAATATATCCAATTTTATTTGTGAACAATTGGATATATTTTTATCGTTGGTTGGATTGTTCCTGTGTTGAATATTTGTATGCACAAACTTTATATGTTTTTGAGAGTCTTCAGGCTTGGTTTGCTCCTTTACTATTATTATTTTTTTCATTTATAGACTTTGCTGCTGTTTTTTTAGTAAGGAGCATTTACTCCCTGGTTTCATCGTTTTGTGTTTTATTAAAAAACAACTTTTGTCTGTTCAGATGTGGGCTTGGTTACCACATCTTCAAACATACTAATTATCTATTTTAAATGTAAATGATTTGTAAAGCAGCTACGTAGCTTTAATGTCAAATGATTACAAGTAACATTAACTTGAATTAACAGTCTAACACAGGCAGTATAATGCAGAACTACAATGACAGACGGTGCTACAACCCTAAAATATCATCCTGCATCAGTCATGCCAAGGTCAAAACTACACAAACTGCTGGTAGAGAGTTGCTCAGTCAGGAACTTCCCTTGCCTTAGTAAATATCACCACTCCATTCAAATTGATAACACGGGGCACTTGATTTCCAATTACCCAACTGGTATTAGTTTTAAAGATGGCAAGTTGCACTCTGTAAATTTCTATTGCCATTTATAAAAAGTAATAAATACTATCTGATTAAATAGTAATATGGACATTTTGACTTTTGTGACTAGTAGACAGTTTCACTCATGTTGCAAGCAGGGCAGTTCATCAAACACTGATATTATGAACGTCACCAAAATTAAACGTATTTCTTTGCCAACAACACTCTTCTTTTCTTTAAGATAATAAAACAGTGTTATGGATAACAAGGTATCACCTTTCATGTTAAACATTACATTAAATCACAAACAGTAAAGTGTACGATAGTGGTTATCTTACCTTTTGACGAATGGGATTATGAGAGCATGCTACAGTTGTTGATTTACAGATGTTTGATCATTCAGATGTCGATAAAACTAAGCTGCCTTTTATAAAAGTCTGTAATATAACCTGTTAAATGAGAAGAAGCATGAAGTTCCATGAATCGTACGTTTTCTCTTGATATCTTCTAAAAGATGACAAATCCTAAGATACGTGTTCAGATGAACAGTGACATCAGCCTTTGACTGATGTGGGTTTTCTAGATACACACCACTGCTACTTCTATTTCATTTTTTTGCTGGAAAATATGTACTAGCTTTTAAACACACTTTTAACTTGTGCACTATTCTGCATGGATAAAAGATTGCTTCGATGTTTACAAGCAGTGGGGTTTATGCTATAATCTTCATAAATCAAGCTGATGTTGCTCAGAATTCAGACAAACACTTTTATCTTTGTTATACATTGTTGCCTAACAGAACAGAACTGGTGGAGAATAGTCTATTTTTTTTCATTTTTAATTTACTAGCTTTTTAGTTATATCATTCATCCAAAAATTCAGAGTTAATATGAACATAGCTTAACCACAGTGTGCTAGACAGGAATATAATTATTTAATGTTTTATTTTTGTGAAACCACAATACTTTTTTCACACTGTGATTGTGTCAATATTACATGAGAAAAAAAAGGCTTTATTTATTTGTCTGTCTGTCTCTGCAATCTGTCTGCATGGACGTCTTTCTATCCACTTATGAATTTACACACTATATTTTGTAAGGATAATCCAACTGCTTTAAAGTCAATTGAAAGCTGATCAAAGAAAGAAGTTAAAATGACATTTATTTTGAACACATAGATTTACTGCAGCATGAAACTATGCTAAACTACACTGTCACACAAAATATAGATGTTCATCATTCTTACTGCTACAGAAGTCTGTAGCTATCTGGGTAATGTCCAGCTCAGGATATAATGGATGGTCAGTTTTCAAAAGCCTAAGGCTCCCCTCCACACATAGGTTCATAGGTTCATAGGTTGGTACTAGGCTATCGGCCCTAGGGCCTATACAAGCCTAGCCATAACAATTCCCTGGCTATTTCTTCCCACAGTATTTACTTTCCTGGACCCCTGCCTAGCAGGGTGACTGACATGATCCCCTTATGAATTTCCTATCTTCCATCCAATCATCAAGGTTCCTTTTGAAGATGGCCACAGAGGTGCTCTGCTTGACATGTATGGGAGTCTATTCTAGAGTTTGAGGAGTCTCTGGGTCAGGAACCTATCCCTCCAGCATGTTTTGTTCATTGTGATGACAAGGTTTAGATCCCTGGAGGAAGTGTCTCTGAGGGATTGGGATTTCTTTAAGTGTAGCATGTCCAACAGCTCTGGGTTTGACATGGCCTTGTATGTTAAGCAGAGATCGCCTCTGAGTAGACGATATGCGACAGAGTATAGATGGATACTAACAAAGTGCACTACCAACGGAAATGGAGAAATCTCCAAATAAAACTTGTAACAATCACCAAGTCGATCCAAGCAAGTAAAAGCCAAAAACACTTTAATAAACGAGGCGCTTTTCGTCTACTGGATCAGTAGACTTCTTCAGAGATTTAAAAAACAGAGTCAAATCAGTCAACATAAATAACACTGTGTTACAAGCAATTATTCAAATGAATACAAGTTAAATTGTTACTAATCAACTCTTAAAGTAACAAACTAAAAATCCGACACCAGGAACATGTTAAAAATACTAAGGGGCAAGTGTTTAAACAATGAACCCTTTTAGAACTGTATACTTATAGAACTATCATTATTGAAACAGGCTTTAACCATTCACTAAGTTTATAATTAACCACTCTTAGTGGGTAGATGGACTATGTTATTTCATACTCACTTTAGTTACAAATGTTTAAAACTTACTTAAATGCAACATTTACCTTCTTAAACTTTTTAACTTTAATACACAGCTAATTGAACACTGGTCATTAAGACCAGGAAATACATATGAATTCAGTTTTATTTGCCAAAACAGTTCTCTTTCTTCGAGTAACAAATGGAGGGGGGCACCTTGGTGGCTGTCAATAATTTGATCAATTATTATAAACTTAAAATGATGGTCATTAAATAGAGAAATATGTTTTGCTAGCGCGTTCTCTAATTTATTTTTCTAATAGCATAAAGATGTTCATAAATTCGGTCCTGGAGTCTACGTTCGGTCTTTCCTACGTAGAAACCTGGGCATTGTTGGCACATAGCTAAATAAACCACCATACGAGAATTACAGTTTGTCCTATGTCTAAAGCTAAAGGTTTTTCCGTTAATATTAAACTTGTTTGTTTCAAAAATACTACTACACCTGTTACAGTTTTGACATTTGAATGTACCAGGAGTTTTAACAAACCTAACTGGGGGTTTTTCTAATAGATTTTTCAGATTTCTTCCTCTCCTAAATGTAATTTCAGGTCTAGTCCCCAATTTATTGTACAAAAGTGAATTAGATTTAAAAATGTCCCAATTCTTTTTAATGATGTCAACTATAACATAACTATCAATGTTAAATGTTAAAATAAGTCTAGGATGATTCTCTTCCTTAAGACTAATAGAATCTGATAACACATTATTTGGTACATTAAAAGGGACACTCACATTTCGTTCTTCTCTAATCAGTGGTGTTGCGTGTCATGTGCCCAATATAGGTTTAAATAACCCTAGACGTCTTTTCTGAGCTACTTCTGCTATAAGTGTTTCCAAAAGTACAAGAGGGTACCCCCTAAGGGAAAACATTGATTTCAAATGTTTACATTCATCCTCAAAATCAGCGTCCAGGCTTACTATTCGGGCTGCTCTCACAAGTTGTCCCTTAATAACTGATTTCTTTTGAAAATTAGGGTGACAACTTGTGAAATGTAAGAGGGAGTTGGAATACATCACTTTTCTGTGGATGGTAGAAATGTATGCGCTTAACTCAACTTTCTTCTCTAGCCAAATATCTAAGTAGGCCACAGCACTAGTACTAAAGGTCGAGGTAAATTCCAAAAAATCAGTAGAGGAATTAAATACATCGACTATAGTTTGACCAAGTATCTCATCCCCTTCTAGTAGTATAAATATGTCGTCCAAGTATCTAGTGTAAAAGCGAATTTTCTCCTTCAACAAGTTGTTGTTAAACACATATTCTTTTTCCCAAAATGCCATCACTGTGTTCGCCACACTAGCTCCACAAGGGGAGCCCATTGTTACCCCCACTTTCTGCAAGTAGAAATTGTCTCCTAAAGTGAAGTAGTTGTTATATAAAATTATTTCCAATAGTTCAATCACTAAGGAAATTTCATTTGGGGAAGCATTTTTATTTTTAAGCATAGCAGCCACCCAATCGGTGGCTGTAGAGTGGGGAATACAAGTGTACAGATCCTTGACATCGACTGTTAAAAAATTACAGCCGATGTCAAAGTCCAGAGTGTTAATCTTGGCTAAAAAGGACCAAGAATCCTTGCAGATATGTTCTTCGTCCACAAGGTATTTTTTAAGAATGGAGTCTACTACCTTCGCACAAGTGTACGTGGGTGATCCATGACTGTCCACAAGAGGGCGCATTGGGGGATGAGAAATATCCTTATGGATTTTGGGTATACCAAATAACCTAGGATATCTTGGGTATGGGGTTAACATGTAGTGGTATTGTTCCTCATGTAGCCTACCTTCAATAAACATGTCCTCAATACTACCCTTAATAAGTGAATATGCCCTGTTAGTCTCAGATCTAGAACTAGCCTGGTACGCTAAAAGGGTTCATTGTTTAAACACTTGCCCCTTAGTATTTTTAACATGTTCCTGGTGTCGGATTTTTAGTTTGTTACTTTAAGAGTTGATTAGTAACAATTTAACTTGTATTCATTTGAATAATTGCTTGTAACACAGTGTTATTTATGTTGACTGATTTGACTCTGTTTTTTAAATCTCTGAAGAAGTCTACTGATCCAGTAGACGAAAAGCGCTTCGTTTATTAAAGTGTTTTTGGCTTTTACTTGCTTGGATCGACTTGGTGATTGTTACAAGTTTTATTTGGAGATTTCTCCATTTCCGTTGGTAGTGCACTTTGTTAGTATCTTCTTAGTTATTTGTGTTACTAGAGTATAGATGGAGTCAGCATAGGGCACCTGCTTTAGGCCTGTGATTCTTTTAGTGAGGTATTTTTGTGGCCTTTCCAGTTGTTGCAGATGTCTTGGGAGGTACATACCAAACGGGGCATTGTATTCTTTAATGGGTCTAATGAGGGATGAGTACAGTGGGACAATGACTTCCTTTTTTTCTGGATGAAAAGCCCTTAGTGATGAGATGTGCCACATATAAGGATTTTCTGACTGTTGTGATGTGGTTATGGAAGGTGAGACCACTGTCCACCTGTGTCCCTAAGTCTCTTATCACACTTTCAGTGTTTAATGTACTGCCACCTATGTGGTAATTCGTGGGTACATGTTTTTTTTTCCCAAAGGGGGTAACTATACATTTCTTGGCATTGAGCTACAGCCCATGGTTCTAGCACCAAGCATCTGTTTCTCTAAGGCCCTTTTGTAGAATATCCACATCATTTGGGGATTCAATAATGGCTCCCAGTTTGCAGTCATCTGTGAACTTTGTTAACCAGATTCCCTTAGTGTTGGCCTGTACTTCAGAGAAGTAGATGCCAAACAAACGCGGTCCCAGGACTGAACCCAGAGGTACTCCACTTGTTACTTGTCTGGAGATGGATTTGGAGTCGGCTACTTTACAGTGTGGGTTCTGTCAGTAAGCCAGTTGACAACCCATCGAGCGATGTAGGGATTAATGCCCGGCTTAGTAAGTTTATCTATGATTCCAGAGTGGGTAATGGTATCAAAGGCTTTGGCGAGGTCCAGATAGGATGTGTGGACCACCTTACCCTTGTCCACAGCTCTGGAGACTGGTTCAAAGAAGTCAATCAGGTTCAGGAGACATGATTGGCCCTTCAAAAACCCAAACTGCTTGGGGTCCAGTGTTTGAAGGTTGCCAATGTCTTTGTTTATAAGTTCCATGATAATACATTCCATGGCCTTGCAAATTAGCCTCATCAGACTGATGGGGCAGTAGTTCCCAGGATCTAAGGTGGATCCCCCCTTGTGGAGTGGGATAACTGTAGCTGTGCGCCACTCAGTGGGCATGAAGCCTGAGGTGAGGCTATGATTAAACATGACACTTAGGTGAGGTGCCAGTTCATTTTGTAGTTCATGAAGTACACAGCCCGAGATGTCGTCTGGTCCCATGGATGCTGTATTCTTAGCTTTGGAGAGTGCAATTTTTTACCTGTGTGGCCATTATTACTGGAATTTGGCAATCTGTCGGTATTGAGATGGGCCCTTTAGAGAGTGAAAGGGGAGTGAAAGGGGAGTGAAGTTTGCACTGAATCGATCTGCCAGGATATTGGCAATATCCTTGGGATCAGTATATTTAATGCCATTCTGTTGTAGCTCAGAGCAGATCTGAGCATTGCCATTTAGATTTTTGACATAGCTATAGAATGCCCTGTGCTTGTCTTTGGAATTATTGGCAATTTTATTTTCATAACTAGCTTTGGAGGATTTTATGAGGGATCTTAGCTTCTTACTGAGACTGGTAAGAGAGTTTTTTGCATCCTGGGATTTTCCTTTTTTCTGAAACAGTTTCTTCATTTTGTTGTAAAGTTTGTTTATGGCAAGGGACCACCAGATTGGCTTCCTTTTTTTGGAGGAGAGTATCCTGGTTCTATTGGGGATGGCACGATTCATGCAGAAGTGGATGTGCTCATACTGTGCCTTAGTGTAAGATTCAGCAGTCAAACTTTCAGTTCCCATCTGCATGGGTGTCATGAAGTTTGTCACTTTGCGAACTTTCAGTTCCCATCTGCATGGGTGCCATGAAGTTTGTCACTTCTGATTTGAGTAGCATGAAGTTGGCTTTGGAGAAGTTTTTTATGGAGGTTTCCTTACTGGGGGTGGGGGTGGGATGTGGATGTCAAGGGTGATTAGCTTATAGTCAGACCTGATGAACAAGGGGGTGACCATAGGTGTGGAGCATCGATTTCCCATGTTGGTAATGACCAGGTCTAGGATATTGGAGCCCCTGGTGGGACTAAGGATTAGTTGATCCAGGGCATTGGAATTTATGAATTCCAAGAACCATTGGGCAAAGGTGTTGGTACACGAGTAGTTTTCCAAGTTAATGGCAGGGTAGTTGAAATCACTCAGTATTAGGGTGATTTTTTATATCTTAATATTTTCCAGTATGTTTAGAAAGGTGTAGTGAGAATCTTGGGGCATGGTGGGGGATCTATAGCAAGCTACAATTTGGATTGCAGTCTTACCTAGTGTTAGTTGCACCTGGAGAATTTCAGATGCATTGTGTTGGGCAACAGCCTGGTGTTGTGAATATGGACACTCCTCCACCTTTAGTGTTTTGGTCCTGGTTTGGTGGCCAAAAAGTGTGGTCAGAGTGCTAGCCTGGTAATGCAGGGGTGCTCTCTGGAGCCTTGAACCAGGTCTCAGTTACTGCACAGATATCTATGTTTTCCATTTTTAGGAGTGCCTCGAGAGTGCATTTTGAGGTTTAGACTTCTAACATTGAGTAGCATTACCTTCAGATTTTGCATGCTTGTACCTGTTATGGTGGTGGTTTTGTCTTTTGAACTTTGCCTAAAAAGGCACTATAGGGGTGGCAAGAGCCTTACCCAGTAACCTGAATCCCAGGGGCGATAGGTGCAGACCATCTCTGGCAAAGCATCATGGTCTGTCGATCATGTCATCCCAGGCAGAGAGATAATGGATCCCCTTTGAATGACACCAGAAGCTTAGCCAATTGTTGAAGTCAATCATTTTGTCCATATACTATGGTATAATTCTGGACAGAGACAGGATGCTACTCAGGGCTAGGGCCATACCTGCCTGGTCCACATGATCCAAGAGCTCTTCCATGTCTCTTTTCATGTAGTCTAGGGAGGTACGTCTCAAGTCATTCACTCCAACATGCACAATGACAGAGCCATATTTGTACTTGTTGTGGAGTGACTTGAGTGCATGCATTATGTGGTGGATCCTGGCATCTGACAGGCAGCTGACTGTAATTTTCTCCTTGTTCAGCCTGGTGAGTGGGACATCAGTGTGCCTGACTATGGAGACACCTATGACTAAAGTGTTGGGTGTGTTGTCTTGCCTTATGGGCTGTTGTTGGGTGGCACACTGGTGTTGTGAGCTATGTGACACTTTGGCTATGATTGGTGTTTGTTTGTGTTTCAGCTTCGGAGGTCCTTGTTGCTTGGGCAGGTTAATGTTAAGGGCCTCCACATATGTGGGTTTAGTGTTGCTATGTGTGGGTGTTGGTGGTGTGGGTTTAGAAGGGCTATGTGTTGCTTGAGGTGTAGTGCGGGTGTTAACCTTCTCCTCTTGACTGTCTAGCACAGTCTTGGGTGGAGAGAGCTTTGCTTCCAGTTTGGCTATGTAAGTGCATCTCTTGCAGGTTGTAGTGTTGGGTGCTGTGTCTCAACAAGGAGACAGGGAAAAACAGCAGCCTGGGCATGAATTTCTTCAGTTCATTCTTGCTGTCCTTGAAAGACTATCTCTGAGCTTCACAGGATTGACAGTTGGTTGTGTTCTTCAATTTCTGGCAGATAGTGGATCCCCTTACATTGACACCACACGATGGCAGTTATTGATGTCAATCATTTTCCATTTGTATGGAGCCATCATCCTAGGTGACAGTAAAATGCAGGTCAAGGCCAAGGGCATACCTGCCTGTGAGACATAGTCTGTCAGCCCAGTCAAGTCTGTATACCATCCAGAGAGGTACGTCTCAAGTCATACACACCAACAGGAACTATGACGTACTCATAACAATACCTGATGTTGACAAACTTGAGTACATGTGTGATATGGCATATCCTGGCACCTCACATAATGCTAACCATGATCTTTCCCTTATGTGGCCTGGTGAGAGACACATCAATGAGTCTTATGATGTAATCACCTATGGGTAATATGTTCAATTTTGTGTTTTTCCTTAGGTGCTTGACCAGTGAGACGGAGATGCATGAGTTATTATATGTACTGTGTTCTATAGAAGTATGATTATATGTAGCAAGCTTGTGTTTGGGTTTCTGTGGTGTCTGGTGTTTACTTATGTGTTTGGTAAAGACCTACGCACATGTAGGTATGTGTGATGTGCTCCTTCTAGACATTTACTTTTCTGCAGTCACAGCCACTGTCATTGGCCTCTGACTGACTAACTTTACGGAAGACTGCAAATTAGGAGCTGTCATTGAAACTCACACTGACTCAACAGTTATCCAGGATGGGCTGAAACAGACATTCAGTTGTTGCCAGAGCCATGGACTAATAGTAAATGCCATGGAAAGCACAATACTATCACTTGAGAAGCCATCCACCCCATCTTTCCACTAATGCACTGACCACACACTTCCAACAGTTGACCCAGTAATCAGGGGCTTATGGACACATAAATAGTGATCTATCCTCTGACTGTCATGGGTTGGTAATATTTGGGGATGCATTCTATGTTATGCAACCTATAAACAAAGGTATGGCATGTAAATCCAAGACAGTCATTGTTTCACTGTATTCAGCATTCATTACACCTACCATTGAGTACAATGCCACCTTTAGTATGTAACTAACCAGGCATATCTGACAAATGTCTCATCCACAGAAGTTCCACAGTAAACCAATACACAATGTAGATAGCATGTCCTATGCAGACTGTGTCATGCCTGTAACTGTGTACTCTGTCTCCGACATGCTTTGGAGTGGAGCTGTATGCCTGCCATGCAGGGAGGTATCAAACCCCACTGTGTTCCTCTTGCATATCCAAGAAAAGAATAGCATGAGAATTACCTCTCCTACTCCTACACCTTGACTGTGGTATAAACAGGACATGCTGGACAGATAGGTATGTAGCACAGACACTACACCCAATATGTAACAGGCTCCCCATACATGTGAAGCACTGTCCTGCCCTAACAGAAATCATGTTTTAGTACATGACAGGATGGGGAGCATGACAATTGTGACTTCTTTCAAACAAATGTCTCTAACGGACACAGGGAAACTGTCGATGGTTCACCTTGCATGCTCCAGCTTGACCATGTGTCATCTCCCAAAATCCTGCTTAAACTTATCAAGGGTATCAGACCTTGTCAGAGTTTAGGGATGCATGTTTTTGTTAGCCTGTTATACACATATGAACCCATGGCGACTTGCAACTATACTGATTTACCTTTCTGATGATATTTTTCTTCTGCGCTGTCATTCCATCTTGTGATCTAATGTTGATGGGTTTATTGTAGATGTGAACCCATAGGTGTGTCCTGCACAATCTTAAAAGTGAAACATAAACAGTGCCATGAGACATTTTTCATTTTGTGACTACACAGCCATTACAACAGCATCCAACATAATGTACACACCATAATGTGGTTTACACATTCTAAATGGCAGCATTCAAACTGTGTGACTGACCAATACAAGTAGCATGTCAAAGGCAGGAATGGATTACATAAATACATATTAGTTGAGATAGTCACCCTGTGCATCAGACATGTAGCTTCATTTCCCTGCATTGACAAGAATGAAGACAGGGATGTGGCACAGGTATCATCACTTGCGCAGGGTGTTGTATGGAGGTGCAGGAGGCCTAGGCTGACCTAATAGGTTGGCAAGTATGTGTGTGAGTCAGAAAGGGAAGCAGGCAAGACGGACCATGTAAATGTAGCGTGTGTGTCTGTAGGAGACCTGAGTGTGACAGTTATGTGTGAATGTCTGCATGAACACAGCCAAGTTCAGTGCTAGCCCTACAAGAATGTATGTTGGACAACTTTGAGCCATGCATGGTAGAGCTGACAGTTCATCATCTTCGCCCCCGAACATGAGAACTGGCTCTGCCAGGAGTTGCAGTGGCACCTCCCTGCCAAAGATCAGATGCTGGGCTAATACCTGAGAGTAACTGCTGTCTGCTGGGACCATGTCCTCCACAGACCCACCCAGGACCATGAACCCATGACCTGCCATGTCTTGGTTTGGACAGCACACTCCCCTCTGGAGCACTGGATGTACTGCCACTACGGGATCATGATTGTGCATAGCCATGTGGACTCTCAGCAGATGTAGTTGCTGACCTACGTCCATGAGTCCGATGCTTAACTCCAACCAGATGTTCCATCACAGACAATGTGCATTCCAAGGTAGATAGTGTGCAATCTGTCTCAGACCAGCATCTTTTCACTACATCAGTCAACCGATCCGGGGTATCAGTAATGTGGTGGAGGCAGGTATGGATGCCAGACTGTGCTGCATCAATAACCTTGAACATTCATCAGGAGATCCTTTCAGAACATGCCAATACCTCCATGATGGCCCTAAACATACACCGAGTGACAGGTGATGAGACACCTGCAACAGGTGTTGGAGGAACAACATGTGTCCTACGAGCACCCCTATCAATCAGCCTGTGTGGAACCCCACCAACTGTTTGGCTATGGCCATTGTCAACACTCACTGCAGCCACAGCAGCCACACTTCTCTGTTCAATGTCCCCACCCTCCAACTGTCCAATATCTGTGGCCTCAGGGGGACTTTGTACGCATAGGCATACTGACTGTGTATGGTGATAATGAGGGTGGATGATGGATGTAAACCTCTGTGACAGATTCAACCCCTGCAACTCCCAGCTTTGCCTCACTTTGGCCACCATCATCATCAGAGTATGAAGAGATACTTTCTTCAGGTTGTGAAGGAGACAAAGACCAAACTCCCAGGTCTCCTGTGATATAAAGGGGAAACATCACAATAATACCTGCACTACTATGATCTGCAGTACTGTGCTTGAATATGTTAAGCTATATACACAGCTGTCACTATTATAGACTTGTACAACCTACAGTCTGAGATAGTAGGACATGAGTGGCGGCTGGTGACTTCAAATTAAAGGAGGGCTGCAGGAGACAGCTGAATGGGTGGGGCCAATTGGAAAGGGGTGTGGCCAGCCAGAACGGGGGTGGAGCTATCCTCAAAACCACAACAACTGGAACTTTAATTAAATATGCTGTCCTGGATGCCAAACAGTCATTACGAGAGTCCAATCAAGACAAAATGAAGTGTAGAAGAAAAAATATTTCAATGCATTGGCTACATGACAACTTACTTAATATCCAGATGGAAACAGGTTGTGAGGCATGAAAAAATAAATTACTTTTTAAATACATTACTGGAATGCCAGTCAAAATCAAGGATAAAAAACAAGCAGCACTCAACTCAAACCATTACTCCTTGCATTGCAGTTCTAATTATAATTTATATTCAGCTTTATAAAATTACCAAGTAACATGCTGAAAGTAGCAATCTCTGTGATACCCCCACTTGTAAAAATGTTTCTTATCCAAAAAAAGACCTGCTGCCTGACACAACTATCTTCTTGTTTCATGGGGAAGACATGATCAAAGTAAAAAATGAACAGCAAACAAGAAACAAGCTCAAGATAAATTGCTTAAAGGATTCCTGCACAAGTTATGGACCACACATGATAGATTGGCATTCTGTTTAGTTTACCCGTAAGCCTGCAAAGATGACTGCAATTCTCCAACAAATGTAATGAGCTTCTGAAAATACTGTAATCCTGTCCTTTTATTACAAATACTGTCATACGCATTTCAATAGCCAAGGCTTATACATTATCTAGTTATGTAAATATTCTCGGCATGGCAACAATGAACAGGCTTTCAGTGCTGGTAATTCTTTAACAGTATGCTTATTAATGCTTACTTGCATCTTACAATCTCAACAATGACAAGCTTACCTGATGGTTATTAAATCACTGCTACTTAAACAGAGCAACAGGGCACTGCAACAGCATGCATTTCCTGAATAATAAGAAGCATAAATCAACAGTATGAAAATATGACAGAAAACCATAACATTCTGCAAAATCAAGGACAGATGAAAAGCCACGGTCGTACTTGTGGTCTACTTTTGATGGGGGAATACTCTGCACACTTACACTGCATAACTGCTCCTTGCCTTCCTTGGACACATTCAGAGCCACTACAATGGGGAGTGGGGTGCAACAAGTATGTCACAATTTGAAATGTCTCTGGCTGACAGTGATGGCTCTGACACTCATACCTCTCAACTTCAGAGCAAGAAATCTGGACAAAGCCATACATAGAACTAGAAGTGGGACACAGGCCCAAAAATAAGGACAATTTTTAAATATTGCTCTTGTTAACTTAGATAATAGAACAGTAGTAGGTCGTGCATTAGTACGAATTTTCTGAAGGGTATGAAATCTGAAACTCAAATGTCTGTCATTATTTTCTAACTTCAATCTTTAATGACTTGCCACTAATTTGCCAGAAAACCACAATTTTACAGACCAAAATGTGATGCAAAAATATAAAGTTGCCACACAATACAGCTGGGAACCTGTCAAAAAAGGGACACTTTTTTAATATTAACACTGTTAACTTGAGCAGCTAACAAAATAAGAGCATCTACATGCATTTCTGAAATAAAAGTATTCTATAACTCTGATCATTACAGTTATATATAATTGTAAACCCTCCATGTTTTCTTCCAAAATTGCCATTTTGAGGAGGGATTATTAGGAGAGAGCAACATTTTGAGCCAAAATTGGGGACAATGGAGAGGTTTGGATATTCCTAATTCTACAAAGCAATTTGCACATACCTCTCAACCTCTTAATGCAGGAAATCTGGACAAGGCCAAATATATTGGGGGAACATAGAAACACTACTAAAAATTGCTCTTGTATAAACTTAAGACAGTTGATAGAATAGCAGGTCTTGCATTAGCATGCATTTTTCTGAAGGTTATGACGTCTGAAACTCAATGCCTGTCATTTAGTGACTTCATTCCTAAATGATTTGCTAGAAAACCACAAATTTTATGAGGAACAAACCAAAAATAAGAAGCAAATATCTATTCATTCTGCAAACCTATGGACAACTGAGAGGTATACTTCAACCGGGGCTGTCTAGGTTTGCTACCCCCCCCTCACAAAATCATGGTCAAATGGAGCCTCCCCCCTGTAGCCATTCCAATGTCCCATTCATTGGTTATTTTGCCCCATTTACCATAAACACTGTAATGTGCATACTGCTTTACTTCTGCGATGATTTAGATTTCATTTGAAAGTTTTATTTTGCATTTTACAGCACAAACCCTAATAGATATCTGTTAAACAAAGCAAAGCAGTCTCACAATGAAAACAGACTTAGCATTAAAACTTCTCTGCTCTTGAAACTCACATGCATTGAAACCCACATTCAAAGAAAATACATTTTGCCAGTGGCAGATAAAGATTAACTCTGGGCTGTTTTCAAAATCATAGGCCCCTTGAACATGAAACATACACATGCTCTTCGATACACCTTCCTGACTGTATTACATTATATTCCTTGTACAATACAGTACAGTTGTTAGAGGGCATTTTAAATTTATTGTTTTGAACATTTTTCCAGTAAACAATGAAACAAAATGCATACACCAGTGACAAAACTGCCCAATTCAGAACATTTCCATCATAAAAAGTCTACTCAACCTTCTATAGTTCACCAGTATCAGTAAATATGCACAATCACTGAAGTAGTAAAATCCACATTAAAGAAATCTGTAACTAATAAAGAGGTTGCTGCTAACAAACAACTTTATATGTCATTGTTTCATCTACAAATAAAGTGCCTCTTGCCCTTGAAGAATAAATTGCCTATGTTGCATGCATTAAAAAAATGATAAGCTAGTAATACCGCAATACGGAATGGATAACAAACTGATAACAGGTTTATAGTTACTAGGTATCTTTGCCAAAAAGGACTGCAGCATCCACCTCCTTTACAATACAGTACAGTATCAGCAATGCATCTACCTACTGTGGGAGTAGAACCCACAGCCTTCTGCATCAAAAGCAAGTTCACTACCTGATGTGCTATTAACAATGCAAGCAGACTTAGCATAAGCAGCATTAAACTTTTGTTCCCCTGCAGCTCTCAGCTCCTTGTAAAATCTACTTGACACTCAGCTATATCTCTGAACTTTGCAGCACAAGAAATCTGGAAAAAGCCAAAATTTATTGTGGGGGGGAGAAAAGGTCAAAAACCAGGGACACATTTTAAACATTGCTTGTATAATGTTGGAAAGTTGCTAGAAAAAAATGCTGTGCTACCACCATACATTTCACTGCCATGTCTTGAACCCAGGGGACCCTGTGCAAAACAATCAGAGCAACATACCACTATGCCAAATCAGCTGTTTTTGTGAACGAGGAAGACAGAAACTTAAATGGCTACCATTTAGTGAATTCAGTTCTCACCATAGCACAGCTGTCAACCTCTTAGCACAAAACACATGAACAAAGCCAATAATGGGTGAATACAGCCCCCAAACTTTCAGTGGATTCAGTTCTCACCATAGCTCTTAACCTATTAGCAAAAAAATCCTGGACAAAGCCATTAATGGGGGAATATAGCCCCCAAACATATTCAGTGAATTCAGTTCTTACCATAGCTCTCAACCTTAGCACAAAACCTGGATGAAGCCAATAATGGGGGAATACAGTCCCAAACATAGGCACAAATTTCAAATATCCATTTTATACACTTAGAAAATTGCTAGAATAAAAGCTTGTGTGTTACCATGCACTTTCTGAAGAATATGAAGTCTGATATTGAAATGTGTGTCATTTTTAACATTTATTAACCAGGAAAGTCTGACTTGGAACAAAAGTTAATTTTTAGCAGAGATCTAGGGAGAAACACTCCAGACAGACATGTCTTTGTAAGATGGGAGGACACTAGAGGAAACAAAAACAGGGAGGGCATACAGACTCCACACAGAAGGTAAGGCACCACAGCCAAGAATCAAACCACAGAACATGTAGCTGTCAGGCAACAATGCTACCACTGCACCAATGCACTACTGGCTTTGTAAGGACACAAAAATACAGAAACCACAGATTTTATAAGGAACAGTCAGAACAAGTATGAGGGAAAAATCTGCAACATTTTTACAAATAGTGGTGGGTAGGGAATTCAGGCTCTTCCCTCCTGGGCCCAAGGTGAAGGAATAAAGCTTTATTCTCTACCCACACACACACACTACCTGGTTAGATGTAGATCCCTTCATTGCAGCAGCATTAAATCCACAGCAGTTGGAGCACTACAAGCCTGCCCGCCCATGCACTACGTCCGTTGGAGCATTAAATCCACAACGAGATGTTTTTCCCCTGACGAGACTCCCAGCCTGCCGATGTTGCCATCTGAGTCTGATCCCTTTCCAGCGACAGTCTATGCAGTTACAACTGCATAGACGTCTACCTGGTTAGATGTAGATCCCTTCATTGCAGCACCATTAAATCCACAGCCGTTGGAGCACTACAAGCCTGCCTGCCCATGCACTACATCCGTTGGAGCATTAAATCCACAACGAGATGTTCTTCCCCCAACGAGACTCCCAGCCTGCCGACATTGCAGTCTGAGTCTGATCCCTTTCCAGCAACAGTCTATGCAGTTACAACTGCATAGACTTCTGGGATCTTTGCTCTTGAATGTTTCCTAATCTGGACTGCTGCTGAGACAGTCTGCATATGCTCCAGACTGTCTCAGCAGCAGTCCGGATATCGGAAATGCTGCTAGTGCTCATGGGCGGGTCCGCTATTTGCGATCTTTTTTTATTTTATTTTCTTTTTTTTATATTTTCTTTTCTTTTTTTTTTTATAGCTGGGGGTGCTGCAGTCTGGCAGTCCAATAGCACGGGCTGCCCCTGCTGAGGTCATTAATTTCTAACTCAAATTAGCAAGTATTTCAAAATAACAGTCCTTTAAACTGGACTCTCATGAGCAATACATAAATTATGTATACTGCTGTCATTCTGCAGAACTCTGCACAGTTTACAGGCATGGCTATCTGAAAAGTCTTGTCAGTATTGTAAAATCAGTCTCTGTGGTCACACGTACAAGGCCTAGGTATGACCCTAAAGTGTGTACAGTCAAAACATATCTCTACATTTTTCAGTCATGCAGACAGTGCATCAATCAAGCCAGCAGGTTTTTTAAGTCCGGGAAGTTCAAGAACACGGCAATTCGGTTGTACCACAGCAAATTCACTGACAAAATCCACGCTGTAGAAAGATGAATCGCTCAACAATTCTCAGCAATAATGGACCATTTATTCTTGAAATAACATTCATGAACAGCAGTACACATAAAGACTAGCAGCACAAACGAATTTACCCGGGTTTCGTCCGATATGACGAACTTCTTCAGAATGCATGTTACAAATTTTGTCTTGGTTTAAATACACAGATCACACCCCAATTAACTACTAATTAATTATTAAACAATATCAATTAATATAGTAATTCCTATACTACTAAAAATAAATGAAGATAAATGAAACATAAAATAATACACATGTAACAATACATAAAATAAACACATGTAAACATATACATATGTATATACACATCTGTACTATATTTCATCTAATATGTTCATGCATATATATACATATATAATTGATTAAGTTGTGTTCTTGTAATGTTTTTGATATAAAAATCACATTCAAATAATTCCCTACATTAAAATTGTATGTCCTATAAAAATGTATATATAAATACACATATAAACACATATATATATATATATGTATAAAATTAAATAATAAAATTAATAATAAATAATGTATTCTTCTTATTGTAATTATAAACACATTTCTATCTCTACATTCTTGATGTTAAAGAATTAATTTTGACCTAGTCATGTTCTACCCTTAATATAATTATTATTTAATATGGGTTTAATACTACAATATTCGTTCAGGCCTGGCCAACTATATGCATTTAATAATATTTGCCACTTTAATTCATTAACATCTAAGTCATATTTAGTGTGTTTTCCACGTACATCATATTCAATATGCTGAATGATACAAAACTTAAATGTGTGATTTTTATTTGATTGAATATGTCTGGCAAGGGCATTCGTGGTTCTCATATGTTGAATGTCTAGCAGATGTTCTTTAATTCTATTCCTAAAATGTCTGCTAGTTTTACCTATATAGAATGCCTTGCAATCCTGACATAATGCAATATATATAACATTGGAGGTATAACAATTAAAGTGTCCTCTTATACTAATGTTATGGAAATTAACCATAAATCTACCACCTGTACATTTAATATGTTTACAAACTGTGCACCTCCCACATTTGAAATTACCAACTATCTTATTTGTTTTGTGCTTAGCTAATTCCGTGGTATTTTCAAAATTTTTTATAGCTGGGGGTGCTGCAGTCTGGCAGTCCAATAGCACGGGCTGCCCCTGCTGAGGTCATTAATTTCTAACTCAAATTAGCAAGTATTTCAAAATAACAGTCCTTTAAACTGGACTCTCATGAGCAATACATAAATTATGTATACTGCTGTCATTCTGCAGAACTCTGCACAGTTTACAGGCATGGCTATCTGAAAAGTCTTGTCAGTATTGTAAAATCAGTCTCTGTGGTCACACGTACAAGGCCTAGGTATGACCCTAAAGTGTGTACAGTCAAAACATATCTCTACATTTTTCAGTCATGCAGACAGTGCATCAATCAAGCCAGCAGGCCTCAGATGACACTTTAGATAATACCTTGAAGTAAACCTACATCTGTGACAAAAATGTTTTGTGCTTACCAGAAACAGAGCCACAGCTTCTTCCTATTCCTGATAGTCCTGAAAAACATTTGAGGGAGAAGTAATGTAAACAGAACCACATGTTACAGATTAGAACACACATGCAGTTAATACAGGAATAGTGAACACTTTATTTGAAAACATTACTTATCAAACCACCATCACCCTTTAAAATGTATTGATTTTCAGACAATGAGTGGACCACAACAGTGACTCTTAACCTAGCTAGACCCCAGCATTATCTGACGTTTGGAAGCTATACTACATAGCACTGCACGCTTACTTGCTTTATCTTGCTTTACCATTTCAGGTAGGCAGTGACACTAATAAATTTGTAAGATGCCCCAGGTATGTCATACCTGACTGTTAAGACTGCAAACACTGTAAATAATTTATTGTGACTGTGTGTTATGCATTAAGTTATTACTTTGATGTTTTTCTACTTACCACACTCATACCTCATGATATTGTGAGCCCTCTAATCTGCAGCTGTGGTAAGAGAACCAAACCAACATGCATAGCAGTTAAGCACAGATTCAGCTTGTATATTTCTAAATTACTGGCAAACATGCTTACATGTCTATGGGGTTTGCCCAGCTCTAGCCTCTAGGACCCCATTGTCCAAGGTTTCCCTCTTCCTACTCCTCAGGTTGTCGTAGTGGGGATGACACTGCTCACCAGTGAGGGGGCTACCAGTAGCACTGGTAAGTTCCTTGGCCAAATGATCCCAGGCCTCAGACTTATACTTTTAGCCCTGGTAGTCACCCTGCAGCAGCCAGAGATCATAATTCTTAACCAGGAGTCCAACAAAACCTCTGGACTCCTGCACTACCCACTTCTATGAATGAAAGTGCATTCCTTCACCAACAGCACCAGGCATATCCACAACTAAGTGAAGACTCCAAAGAATGATGTGAAATTTCCACATATTGGCCTTTAAGTAGGCTACATTCCTACCCTTGCTTATCATGCTATAACTTTCAAAAATGTGCTGTATGAAATACTGAGGGACTGCCAGCCCAGCTAGGTTTTGTGTAGAGATAATTTAAGCTCTCAGAGTGCTTGCATGTATTTGGTGATACTGTAATAGTCTTAGCCTTGGGTTACACTTACTATTTGGATAACAGTAACATTGCTTAGTGGAATTGGACAGCCTTTTGTAAGGACCTTTATAGTAGCTGATAAGAGTAGTTGGTGGCAGTGGATTACAGTGGATTACTACCATATAGCCTGGACAGAAGGGAGCATAGCTAGTAGACCTGCGCCAGCCTTCCCCAGGAGTGTCTGTGTGTTTGTATATAAACAAAATCTCAAAGTGTGTGCATGTGAAAGCTACTTGGGCAGGGACATAAAGCACTGGTTGGAAAGAAAGGGTACTGGAGGTTTTTGCCTTGACTACTCAGCTGAGATCTGAACCCTATAGCTGTGCCAGTGGGGAATCTTATTGGGGATCTGGAGATAAAGGAATAAATCATCCCCAAACCAACTGTGATCTCTGTGTGTTCTTTAGGGAAATTGTACTTTACTGTGTGTGTACTTATTATCATCCTAATGTGGACACCCCTCACTGGTGCTAGTGGTGAGGATTGAGGCTCCTTGATTACTGGGCTAGTGCATGGGCATCACATGCTGAACCGCTTAGCATCATGCAAACTCATACAAACCATGTGTAAAACAAGCTTAGCAATACACAAACTTGAATCAACCATTGGCCATGTTTAAGGGCTGATTAGCATCACACAGCTTTTTCCAAATGTAACAATTTTTTAATTTTAAATTAAACAAATATTTCAGTCACATAACACATTTTCACAGCAATAACTGTAAAAAGTATGACTGCTCAGAACTTGAGACCAGGACCTACTACACTAAAGGTCATGATACAACCTATCTAGCTACTGGGATAGTGAAGGGAACTCGTATATCTTCATATATACTACAAAAATGTCTGTAAGCATAACACAGCTTTGCTGCACAGGTTTGCATGTTGCTAAGCACAACAGGACTGCAACAACTGAATACATCCTGTTTATATTTTTAGATGTCTGGCAGATGTCTGCTGTACACACATACACACACACACACACACACACACACACACACACACATATATATATATATATATATATATATATATATATATAGAGAGAGAGAGAGAGAGAGAAAGAGAGTATGCAGCTGAGTACCACTAAGCAACATGCTGCACTGCTCAAACATGCAAATGAAAACAAAAATAATTACAATTGAATACATCTGGTTTCTATTTTTAGATGTGTAGCAGATGTCTGCAATATATATATATATATATATATATATATATATATATATATATATATATATATATATACATATATATGTAAGCTCAGTTCAGCAGTGCTAAGCAGAAAACAGCACCATGCAAACAAGCACATGAAATAAAAATAAAAAAAAGAATAATTAATTATAATTGAATACATCCAGTTTCTATTTTTAGATGTGTAGCAGATGTCTACTGTATATGTGAGCAAAGCTAAGCATAGCTGCGCAAAGAGTTGCACCGCACAAACAAGCACATAAATATAAAAAAAAACAATTAAATTGCAATTTCATGTAGTAAAATTTGTTGTTCAGCTTTTGGTCCAAGTTAACAGGCCGAAAGATATTGTGCTGTGCTTACCAGCTGTTCAGAATTTGTCTGGACAGTCCACAAGTACAGGATAGCCTCTACACTGCTGCTTACATGGATTCAATATCTATGTTACTGTGATCTCCCTTGGCAGCATGGCATAATTAATATGTATGGCGCACTGGGAGAACAGTGGACATGTACATGTTACATTCCTTGTAGTCTCTTCACAGAGCCTGCACAGATTTTATTGAATTCTGTGGAATATGTAAAAATACAAAGGACAGTTTAACCAAATGCAAACAATGGTGGCAGTAGGCTAAAGTAATCAAATTAGCCAAAATTTAAAGCAACCAATGATTTTTAATGAAAAATGTTGTACCAGCAATGTTCCTAGACCAAGACAAGGCCACAGACATGACAAACACCTCAGTGAACCAAGTCATTGGTCAAAAGCTGTTCATTAATGTTTCGATGTTCACAAGCATGAATCAAATGTGAATCCAGTGCACTCTGTTGCATCCTGATACACAGATTCATAGTTGAATCTAGTTCACCAGACTTTCAGAACTACTGCATTTGAGTCTAGCATTAAAATGTCACTGGAGGTCTATACTTGAACTCTATAACAATCTTGTCCAAGTTCTACTGATCTAGTGAATAATAGTTACCCAGAATACTTATTCCAATAAAGCAAAACAAAGAGTACAATCTAAACAAACAGCATGCCAACAGGTTGGAAGAGTATTGCCAGCAGAAAAAGAGGAGAACAAATCAATTTTGCAACTTTAAACATCCGCAAAGTACAAAACTGAAAGACTGAAGGAACACAGAGTTGAATGTATCCAAACACCAAAGTGATGGTATATATATATATATATATATATATATATATATATATATATATATATATATATATATATATATATATATATATATACACACAGAGACACACACACACACACACACACACACACACACACACACACACACACACACACACACACACACACACACAGAGTGAAAATTCCATGAAACAAATATGGAATATAATGCACAAGGAAATACTGATACTCTTCACAGGGACTGATGACTTTAAAAAATATCATAGTTCTAGCACAAATTCACTATAAAATCGCAGTAAAGCTGTGACAATAAAAGACCACAACACCAGTTTATATATCTAGAATCCAAGTACTAAAAATATGGAAAATAACTTCCCAAATTAGTCCTATGCAGTCAACTGACACCATTTTGGACTAACAAATACAACTGCTTCTCCTACATTTGTTAGCAAGGTGGAGTAACATAAGATGGTTTTCTAGAAAGATGAAAAGACATTGAAGGAAGACTAGCGAGTAGTAAATAATTTCCTGTAGTATACAGAGAGTAGTGAGGAGAAAAGAAATTCAAGGGATCATGGAAATAGTTTTGTTTCACATAAAGATAGCCTTTGATTTTGTTAGTTAAGAGTACTCATGGATGGTATTCAGGAGAATAGCTATTGAGGATATACTTATGTGGTAGGATAGGGCCCTACAGTGAGAGGAAGAGCTGGATGGGATGGTAAATACATCAAATAACATGAGGGCCACCCAAACCAGGGATCTAAACTTAATCAGTGACTCAGATATGTGTCTCAGAGATTACCCCTTCTTTGGAACAGGCTTCCTATTCACATTAAGCAGAGCCTTTCCCTGGCCCTCTTCAAATGCAGTTTGGATCAATGAATGGGAAATCACAAATTCCCACCTGGGGTAGTGCCTCTGTGTCTAATGGACATGGGCAATCTGTAAGATACTCAATGCACAGGCACAAATCCATGCCATCCTCCTGCCCCTAGGGACCATATATTGGATAAAATCAGGTTATATTGGCTAGGCTTGAACTGGCCCTTAGGCCATTTACCTAGTGATCTCCTATGAACCTATGACCCTATGAACAGAGCTTGTTCAGATATTGAGAGGCAGTAGACAAGGATGCCCTCTCCCTCCTATCTGTTTTTACTGGCATTAGAGGAAACAGCAAAGATGAGACACAAAATACCAGGAAGGAAAATAGGGCAAGTCAATGTTCATAATGCATGAAACTGATTTATTTAATATTTTTAATGGAAAAAAGAAGTGGATCTTAAGTGTAGTACTGGAGAGATTAAGAGATTAGGTATGAAAGGTTTATTTTGTAATCAGAATAAATCATTATTGGTTATATTAAGGAAGGACACAGGGAAGGGAAATTGGGAAGGAGTATATTAGGAAATTTACTAAATTACATAGGATTAGAGGGAAGGAACACAACTTAATGGCACCCTCAGATCAGAATATGGAAAATATACTGAGGAATGTGGAACATTTTTTCACAAAGGGGGAAGATCAAATTTGTTCAGCAACAGATTGGATGAATGCAGTCAAGAATGGGATAATGCCTATAGAATAGGAAGATTCCACAATGGAAAAGGTATGAGATATTGTAAGGGTTCAAGTCAAATATTGTAAGGGTTAAAGTTAAGAATGAAAGATGGGTGGGGAAGAGACTATGAAGGAGACAAAAAGATAGGTTAAGGCAAGCAGAGGGCCGTGCACTATAGTCTGTTTCATGTTCTGTGCTATTTAATGGCATGCATGATAACCCATTGATCTGGGAAAAGCACAGAGGGAGAGTTATTGAAATTTAATAGGGAAGGTACAAGAGGGGATCAGGAGAGCTGACTGCAGAATCTGGTACCATGAATGAATCAGCAATTGTGGGAAGAGTCTGATGACAATGCAAGTTGTGGCAAACATGAGATGCACAATTATCAGAGCAATGGTGATGCAAAGTCTAGAGGGTGAGCAAAGGGCACAGTGGAGAAATATGTAAAAACACAGCAGGAATGTGGAATTCTAATGGAAGGTCAGTGAACAGAGACCAGTGAAATAGGAGCTACTACATTTAGATCCTTTGATAGTCCCATGCAGAGGAAGTGTAAGCCACACTGAGAATAGTACAGTAACATATAGGTGAAGTTATTGTTATTAAAAAGCTAGAAAGGGGCATAGAGGTAAAGAGAAACAGGTGAGAGCTAGGAACCTGAGGAAAAGATGTGCAGGGAGCACAAATGAAGGGATTCAAATCTATGGACTTTTCAGGGAGAATGAGCAGGCAAAACAGGCATTACTACAAAGATGGGAAACTACAGAAAGAGCAGTCATCATCATCAGACCCCCTTTTCCCAGATTCTACATAACCTGCACTAATTTTACCAATGTTTCTGGGACTTTGAACCACCACAGTACTGCTCAGATCAGCTTTCTTGGGACCTTGTCATATGCTTTCTCCAAGTCTAGGAATACTGAGCTGGGCTCTTTCCTCCTCTCTAGTTTCTTCTCAACTATCTGCCTCACTGTAAACATCAGGTCACTTGTGCTGCATCCCGATCTAAATCCAGACTGTTCATCTCCCATCTTACATTCTACTACTCTGTGTATCCGTCTATCAATCACCGTCTCTAGAACTTTCATGCAATGTGTTAGGAGTTTGATTCCTCTGTACTGCCCACAGTTGTGGATGTTCCTTTTGTTCTTGTACACTGGCACAAGTATACTTATTCTCCAGTCATCTAGGATATGCCTTTCTTTCCACACTGCTATAAGTACCCTCAGTAGCCATTTCTCCCCTATCTCACCCAGCATCTTTATCATATCTGTTGTGACCTCATCTGAGCCTGCTGCTTTCCCTGACTTAATTTTCCTTAGTGCTGTTCTTACTTCTTCTAGGGTAGGCTCCTCTTCTTCTCTCATTGTAGGCTGTTTCTGGAGCAGTACAGCTTCTGTGGGGTTTTCTTCATTCAGAAGCTGCTGGAAATACTCCTTCCATCTGCCTTTTATGTCCTGTGGAGTGGTGAGCAAGTTCTTGTTGGCATCCCTTATGAAGGAGGTCTGACTATTTTCTTTATATTTCTGTCTTTGCCTTGCAACCTGATATAGTTTCTTTATGCCAGATAATGAGTCACTTTCCAGAAGTTGGTGGAGTGCCTCAGATGCCCTATTCTTTACTATTGCAACTCCTTTCTTAGCTTCTTTGAAAACCAACGAGTATTCCTTCCTAGCCTGGTTGGTCTTTTCTATCTCCCACTTTTTCCTGCAGTCCTTTTCCTTCTTTCTTTTGATGACTGCCTGGACTTCTGCATTCGACCACTAGCATTCCTTATGTACCTTATTTCCATACCTGACTCGGCCACATATCTGTTTTGTAGTTCTCACATATGCTGTTTTGAAGCTTCTCTTCTTGGGGCACTAGAGCCCTGAGTAATTCCTTGAACTGTTGTATTTTCTCTCCAGTGTATTTCCAGGTCTTCAGCCTGGTCTCTGTTGAGGGTCTATATTAGATAATTGAACTTTCAAAAGTTTGACTGTCATACGATCTACACCATATGATCGAATTTTTGAAAGTTCAAATGTTTTAACGGTGATCTCCATACATTGCAGAATGGGAAGATTTCCGTTTTCTGCACTGTAGTGTGATCTCGGAGTTGGTAGATTTAATGAGTGGGAGGGGGTTGCCGCCCCTCCATGTGGGGGGTGCAGCTTAAAACTTTCAGGTAGGTTATTTGTGTAGTTTATTTTTTATTAGATTTTCAAACTTTTAAAAGTTTGATCATATGGTGTCGACTTTTGAAAGTTCAGTTATCTAATCTAGACCCTCTGTTGACCTTAGACCCTTCTCTGACCACTGAGTGCAGATGATTGTGGCAACCAGTGGTTTATGCTGTCACTGGGGATGATTTTGCAATCATTGATTCTTCCCTGGCACCTTTTCCTTACTAGGAGGAAGTCTACTGTTAGTGATCTTGTGACTGTCTCCCTTTTGAATTATGTGCTGGCTACTATAAAGTCATTGGCTAGATAAAAGTCTAGAATGGTCTCTCCTTCTTTATTCCTGTTGCCTCACCTATGTGGACCCAGGAAGTTCTCATATCTAGTTCTGTCTGTCCCAATATGTTCATTCAAGTCACCCATTGTCAAGACCAATTCACTCATTACAATGGAGTCTGATTACCATGAGTCTGTCACTAATTCTAATGATATCCCTCACTGCCTTTTGAAGCCTCTCTCTCACCACAATTCCTACACCATTTGTAGCCTGCCCCCCTCCTGAGTAGTAGACTCCTGATCCCAAGCCAAATGGCTTTGCTGCAATGCCTTTCAATCTCATCTCTTGGATATATAGGATGTCCATCTTCCTCTGTATCATCATACTTCCAAGCTACATCCTGTCACTGAACTCACATTAAATTTAACAATTCTTAGTTCATGTTTGGCCAACCCAGGCTAGCAACTAGACACCAGCTGACCAGTAGCTTACTGATCCAGGGCTGCTGGGCTTTATGGTGGGCACACACACTGGCCAATAGGGGCACATACACCCCTCCCACCTCCCACCATTAGCATAGGTCCCTGGGTGTAGGTCAGAGTATGCAGGGTCCTCAACCCCACGTATCACTGGTAACTACCCCATGCCATTTGGCGACATTCATCAACATGACTGAATTCACCTAGAGCTATATTTTATACCATTGAGTGGCTAGCCCTGCTATGGCATGCAGTCTGTGATCCATGTTCTCCTATCTTGTGGACATTGTGACCCCCTATAGAGCACCATATAGTGTCTGTGCTGCTATCCACAACTCCATTCATTGGTGAGTTTGAGATGGAAACACTCTGCATGTTTTTTGGAGGTGGGAGGAACCCCACAGAGATACAGGGAGAACATGCAAACTCCAAACAGGTATTGGATGGAGGTCAGAATCAAACCTTGTACCTTGTGCATGGGAGGCGAAAACCTTAACCATTATGTCAACTGGTCTTGGAGGGAGTAATGACATAAAAAATTTAGGACAAAGCTTGGGAAGCAGACAGACATTTGAGGTCATGGCATAATCACATATGAGATTTGTAAACAGATTATGACAATTAAAAGAACACAGAAGAAGAAGATAAACAGGACAGTGTCTTTTGCAGATATGGAATGTCAAAAGTGGGGACATGGCATGGGTTTTAAGAATGTGATAAGCAACAGACAGATTACAAGCATTAGTCTTTTTGAAAGTATCAAAATACGTATGAGAATTTGTGTTTGGTAGATCAAGGAAAAAAATAAAGATTGGGCAAGAGAAGGAAATGAAGATAGCAAAGATGCTTGTATCTGTAGTTAATATATTTGAATGAAGATATAGAAGTAAAAACAGGCAAGTTCATCATACATACTTGATCTTAGCCAAAAGGCCGAGAAACGATATACATACTTAAGAAATTTCGAGTCATGATATGAAGACTGACAAATAGTTATGGGCTACAGGAAGAAACATAGGTTCATAGATAAATACTAGGCTAACTGTCTTTGTGGCTCATCTTAAGCCTAGCCAATTATCCCATGTGAAAATCAAACCTTGAGTATTGTGTCTATAAGGAAAGCACATTGCTAACCCCACAATGTGAAAAATATTAAATAATTTGGGTAAAAGTGCAACCCTCCTGAAGGTTAGAGATAGGTTGCAATTAGGGTTGCGATCTTTGAATCCGTCTATTGCATGACAAATAAGCCACACCACCTATATAATGAAAAAAGACCCCTTGTTGGAGAGTAGCCACACCCCTTTTAGCAAGCCACACCCAGAAGCGCCAGTTTTTTATTGCTATATACAGAGACTGCATGGGCAGCTTTAGCTAATATGGATTCCTAGGAAAATATTCCATGGCACTTCCCACCCCCCGTTATTTACTGTAACCATGGTACACACTCCAGGGCTCCCCTATTTCTTCTCATCCTTGCCTCCACATACTGTCCAGAGTACTTTTGTTTTCTTACACAGTGGGAGTAATAAAATAAAGCCTACATGGAGCTATTCTCCATGAAAGAATAGTGTTAATGCTCCTACACGGAACATGTCCGCCGAGCGATCCAGGAAATAAGGCTGGGGGTGTGCACGAGATTCCCAGCATTGTGCAGACATGGAAACAAATTCAGAAAGCAAATCACCTCATCTGCTGGTGAAAACCATGCAAATTAGGTGATTCTGTCATCCAGGAAGCAGAAAGGCATCCATGTAGGTGCCGTGTCTGCAGGAAAAAAGTATGCGGTTACTAACCGTGTACCAGAATGTAAAAGTAAAGCAGGAGCTGTGTCAACTCAAATAAAAGCATGTATTAAGTGAAGTAGGCATGCAAATGGCCAAAACTATGGCCACTGACTTTTAAAAGTGATGCAATTAATAAAAAATTAAAACCTTTTTTTTATCACATATGTCCTATTTAAGTGGTGTGCAGCGACACTCAAACATACTAGTTTGCAAAAAAAGAAAAAATAAAATAATAAAATATGATATTTAAAGCTATACTGAAGTTTCCCATTATACTAGCCAGCATGCAGAGTCATATAATGGCAGGTTATAGTGTTTGCTAAGGACATAGGCTCTGGTGTAGTGCATTATCTAGGGTATATGCAATTAGGTATATGTAAATGCGCTAAGTTTATTGAATAGCAAAATGGGCTACTGTGTCCACAGGTACTAACTGTGTAAGGGCTAGAACCATGGTAATGTAGGCAGAAGACACAGCTGATATGAAAAGGGTGTATGTCACAGTTTGTGTAAGCACATTGGAGATCAGCGGATCCTGTTTGCGCTCAGCTAAGTGCAGCTAAGCGGGGGGGGTGAGTGTCTGAGGCTGCTAAGCTGTACTTAGCTGGTTAAAGAAAAGCTAAACATGACCATGCACAGGGGAGGGCACTTTCTGCTCAGGAATGTGTATACTAGCTCCATGGGTTTGCATGGCTCTGGGCTTTGAAGTGGAAGAAACTGAAAAACAAATAAAAGGAAATAGCTTAGAAAAGCCAATTAACTATAAATGACTAATAAGCATCTGCCACTCACACTGGCACATTCAAACCCCTCAATAATGTAGCTGGCAGGTGGGATGTATCACAGTCAGCCAATCACACAGGCTGCATCTGCAGCACACCAGTATAAAGTATGCAGACACCCTTCAATCTGATTTTCCCACATACTCTACACCATTGGAGTACACACTTGGGAATTTTAACTGACAAAATGATAGAGGTTGCTGCTGCTTTGCTACATTTCCACATGCTACAGGCTGAGGCCAGTGATGAGGATGATGCTGACAGTCAGCCTAGAATGAAGAAGAGAAGAGTGTTCAGAGGCAGGGTAACCTTTCAGGGCCTACATGAGCTGGAGACAGTAAAGCGCTACAGGGTTGACAGGAACAAACTATAGCAACTCACTGAGCTCTGCCACCCTCACGTCAGACCCAGAGCCAACAGATGGGAACACATCC
Organism: Protopterus annectens; assembly: GCF_019279795.1. Lineage (NCBI taxonomy): Eukaryota > Metazoa > Chordata > Ceratodontiformes > Protopteridae > Protopterus > Protopterus annectens. The sequence continues at coordinate 1,075,907,930 of NC_056735.1, forward strand.
TAGTGGACATAAATGTATGTGTAGCCTTAGGAACATTAGCTACAGGTACTTTCCAAAGACCTACTGAGGACATCATGGGGGTCTCACAGGCATCCGCATGCAGGGTACTCCACCATTTTCTGGATGTCATGCTAACACATGCCAGTGAGCACATTTATTTCCCCAACAACTCTGAGGAAAGAACCACCAATATGCATTTCTTTCAACATGTAGCACACCACCCAGAGGTACTGGATGCCATAGACTGCAATCATGTGCACATCAAAGCACCACCCAGTGAGGAGGGTAGAGTGTACATTAACCACAAGGGGTATCACTCCATCAATTGCTAGGTTGTGTGCAATGCCCAGAGCATTATCCTCAATGTGTGTGCTGGCAGTTATCACAATTACCACATCTGGCACATAGCTGTACCAGGCATCTACCAGGGGGGATGCTGGTTATGCACTGGAACTGTGGCTGATGACACCCATCAGAAAAGCACACAGACCCACTGAAGAACGCAATAATGAGGCACACACACAAACTAGGAACATCATAGAGCATGCGTTTGGGCTGCTCAACTCACGGATCTGCTGTCTTGCCATATCTGGTGAAGCCCTGCAGTACTCTCCAGCCACATGTGTACACATGTTCATTCTATCTGCTATGCTACACAATATGATCTTGCAGAAGCAGCTGTGGCAGGAATGTCACAGGGAAGGAACACACAGTCCCCCATCATTGCCAAGGTCCCCACAGGCACACGGGGACTCCCCACAGGCACAGGGGGACTCTGAACTTGTCCCTGTAGGCAGACATAGGCATGTACAGTATGCCTTGGCTTGGCAAAGATGCAACACATAGCACATACACTGACACCCTAGGGACCCAGGGAATGATACCTCACTCTGATTCTCACACACAGTAAAAAGACTGACACACACACATCACACTACCTGTACCTTACCATGTATAGGCTGTGGACTGTGTGCATCTGACAGAGTCAACCCTGAAGTACTATCCTCACAACTGCTGCAGGCACAAGGTAAGTCACTCTTACTGACAACAAATTAATGGAGTAGTAGCCTGTCGTAGCATATCTATGGTATTGCTGCATGAATGCAAGGGAATGGGGTGGGCTACCAGGATAGCAGCAGACAGCTGACAGTAGTAGTCCCCAAG